>NW_006773947.1:2745496-2769685 GCF_000442215.2 Lipotes vexillifer | reverse complement strand
CTGCTGTCCGCCCTTCCCAACTCCAATCCAACTGCAACTGTCTCCACCGTTTTCAATGTTATTTCCTTAATAGTTAAGATTCTTAAGGCTATAAAATTTCCTTTGAGTTTAGCTTTATCTGTGTAACATAAGTTCTGGTAGGAAGTGTTTTCCTCTAAACTATGTTTTAATTAGTTTGAAATTTCCATTTTTCTTATTCTTTGATCCAAGGGTTAATTAGAAGAGTATCTCTTAAATTCCAGATGGTTAAGTTTTTTTTGTCATCTTTCTGTTATTCATTTTCCAGAAGTTTTCAAGGAAATTTGAACCTAGAATCTTATAACCAGCCAAACTAGCATCAGAACTAAAAGTTCTGATAAGAACTTTTGATCAGCATACAAATATTCAATAAACTGACCACACATTCTCTGAATTATTTAATTACATACTCCATAAAAATGAAAAATTATTCAGAAAAAAATGCAAAACTTGAAATTAAAAAGTGATGAGCAAATGAATCAGTATATTTTACAATTTTCTAAATGATTATTAGTACATAAAATTGTTACATAAAATAATTATTAGTAAGAAAAAATAATAACTAAAAATTCTGGATAGTCTCAACATGAAAGGTTAGGGGCAGACTGAAAGAAGACAGAGAGAACTGAAAGCATGCTAAATTTCTTGTCTTGATGCAGCAAGGGAGCAAGCAGGGGCCAATATAAATATTGATTAATTTGAGATATCTAGATAATGAGGTAAATTTAAATATGTCCTTTAAATTTTAAGTAAAACTACTAAAAGAATAGGAATAGGATCCTGAACTTCTAAACCACTAGAGAAAAATAGAATAAAGAAAATATGATCAACGTATCAAAAAACAGGGAAGGAATAAGAGAGGGGAAGATGAATGGGAAAGGGAAGGGAGCATGAGAAATGAGGAGGACAGCGTGGCAAATGAAACTATAAAGCAAGACGTCAGGAATGTATCCAAATATGTCATTAATCACAAGAAATGCAGCTGTGTTAAATTTCTCAATCAGATTGTGGGAGAATAAAATCCAACTCTATTTCAGTTACATGTGTTACACATAAAACAAAATAATTTTTGAAATTTTTTTCGAGATTTGAATTTTCGATTTCAAATCAAATATCAGAAAAATTAAAAACAAAGAGAAAAGATAGCAAGCTAATGTTAGCAAAGAGAAAACAGGTATAAAAATATTACTATTATACAATAGGGAATTTAAAGCAAATAGTATTAAATGTGAAGAAAGAAATGTATTTCATACAGAAAAAAGGCTTACTCCGATAAGAAAATGTGAAAGTTTGAACCTTTTAATACCTAAAAACATAGCTTTAGGGGCTTCCCTGGCGGCGCAGTGGTTGAGAGTCCGCCTGCCGATGCAGGAGACACGGGTTCGTGCCCCGGTCCGGGAGGATCCCACATGCCGCGGAGCAGCTGGGCCCGAGAGCCATGGCTGCTGAGCCTGTGCGTCCGGAGCCTGTGCTCTGCAACGGGAGAGGCCACAACAGTGAGAGGCCCACGTACCGCAAAAGAAAAGAAAAGAAAACATAGCTTTAAAATATATAAAGGCTGTCAAGCTTCATTAGGTATAAAGATTACCTGGGAAACTTGTTAAAATTGCTGATTTTCAGGGTCTATCTCCATCTCCCTACCACCATTCTAGTCTAACTTACCTGAATTACAAAAACATCCTCCTATCAGGTCAAAGTTGCAGTTAAAATTTTAAACCTGAGGAATTAAGTGAGATTTAGAGAGGGAACAGTAATTGATTCAAGGTCACACAGATAATGACAGATCTGGAACTAGATCTAAGAGTTGGGAGAATTTACTCACAAAAAAACAGCATTGACTCCAATATATTTCACATCAAGATTGGTTTTTCTGGAGCTTAGTTTTTGCTCACAACATTATTTTCTGCACAGAAGCTCTGTCTGGGCAAGACTGACCAAGTGAGGGATGGCCATGAGTCAGAGACTAGACAGACCTATACAAGGGAGTCAGGAAACCATGAAAGGTCCCACTACAGACAAAAAAAGAAGGAAATGAGGCAGAGGGTAAATGTATTGCAGCTGGTAAGTAACATAGCCCAGACTCACATCCATTATATCATGCTGTGGAATCTGGAAAAAGGTTACAGGCAAAAGTTTTGGCAGAATTTTTCATAGTCAGTCAGGTGGTTAAAGACAAGGAAATGTAGCCAAGAGGAATAGACAAAGTACAGCAAATAAATGGATTACGGATTGGATCAGGTGGAAGGTGGGGAGGGTGGTGCTGTGGAAAACCATGGAGAGCCAACTACAAGGAATGGAGTGAAAGACAGGATATAGTCCTAACAACCTGACAGCACCCAAGTTCTTCAAGGACCAGAATCCAAGTCAGGAATCCTGGCATGAAAAGTGAGAACGGAAACCATCTACACCTCCACAGTTTACTGATTACATCAACATGGTCTTACTCTTACACTGTCTTCATCAACATGACATCACTATTCCAGGAACCTCTTGCCCAGGAAGATAAGCATTCAAACAACTCTATTATTTAAGTGAACATCAACTCATTCATTTCTACAATAAATAGTAGCAAATGATAATTTACTTTTGAAGACTCTTTGAATCTCTCACCTCAAAACCCTCATCTCTCTATGTCCCCCAGTTCTAAACTACTATATCAGGATTCTTAGCCAATCCTAACCAAGCCCTCATAATTTAAGACCCACCTTAAACCACATTCTGAACATGCATAAATTTGCCCACTTTGCCCTCCCACCCTCTGAGACACTGCTAAAACTCTTGTCATTGTAGTGCTCTCCTTAATAGCTTAGGGAAAAATAACTTTATCTGTCTTTTTCTTTTTAAGTTCTTTTATTTTTTGGCCGCATCACAGGGCATGTGGGATCTTGATTCCCTGACCAGGGATCATACGCGCACCTCCTGCAGTGGAAGCATGGAGTCTTAACCAATGGACCGCCGGAGAAGTCCACAAAACAACTTTATCTTATTTATAAGTTGTCTTGGTGATATTTTCAGGGATCCAGCACTTGACAATGTTACAGGTCCATCAAAATCCAAACAAGACATTCTCACTGCCATGGTCCAAGACCCATCTTAACCCAGTTCTCCCCAAATTTGCACAAAACTTTCTTAAATCAAAGGCTAAAGAAAGACTAAAATTGATTGTATAAAGTCTAATAGAAAAAGGACTCAACATACCTTATCCTGGCCCTTGTAACACTCCTGTCCTTCCAGGCAAAAACCCCAATAGACAAGGTATAGATTCATCAGATCATGAGTAAGATAATCTTTCAAGGCTTCCTTATAGTATTGATACTAAATCCAATGCCATTTTGTGTTAAGTGCCTCCTGAGACTACATACTACACAGTTGTAGATCTGTGTTCTGCTTTCTTTAGTGTCCTTTCAGCTCAAAATAGTCAAATACTTGTTTGCCTTCTCTAAGGCAAATCAACAATATACCTGGACTGTGATGCTCCAGGGGTTTTCTGAGGCATCTGCTGCTTTTCATAAATCCTTAACCAGGACCACAAGGACCTTAACTTTCCCTGTTGTCCTACTCTTTTGCAGTATGTGGAAAACCTTTTGTCGTGATCTAAAATGAGGTAAACTCTAAGACTGTCTCCATCTATCTACTCTTCTACCTCAGGATAGGCATATTTCCAAAGAGAAGGCAAAATGTTGTCAAAGTAACTTCATTATATAGGACAAGGATTGGCAAACTATAGCCACTAATCAAATCCAACCTGCTGCCTACTTTTGTAAACAAATTCTTTTGGAAAACATTCACACCCCTTCATTTATTTATTGTCTATGGTTACTTTAACACTACCACAACTCTAACAGTTGTGACAGAGACTATATTACCTGGTCCTTTACAGAAAAAGTAAAAGTCATGCCCTGATCTAGGATAAGATTTATCCTAAGGGAGTCAATCCTTTACTCCTAACCAACTACAAGTCATTCAAAATTTTACTGGGCCAGAGATAATTGAGAGGATTCTTCAATCTCACTGACTCAAGTGTCACGGATTCTCAAGTTTTCTAATTGCCACTCCATTATAGGACCTAACCAAATTCTCAGTAACCAAACCTCTTCCCTTAGAATCTAAACATGAACAGGTCGAATTAATATTAACTCTCCAACAACCTCCCAGTCTGGGCCTATCTAATTATCATAAATCTAATTAACTGGATGGGTTCTTGGCATTCTGACTCAACTCTATGGAAACTACGAGAGATCAATAGCTTACTAACTGCCCCTTCCTGACCCAGTGGCAAAAGCCTACCCATCTCCTCAATAATCATAGCAGCTAAACCAGTAGAGACATCTGCTGACTTGGTTTTAGGGTATCCTTTAAATTTGATGGTCCTTCATACTGTACAGTCTTTCTACTTACTGAAAATACACACTTCTTAGCGAACAGGCTTACTGCACATGAAATCCTATTTTCTCCCTCATATATTTCTAGTCGTCATTATAGTACTTTAAAATCCTGTTATTTTTCTTCCATTACTTAAAATAGGAAATTCGTGACTGTTTAACCTCTGTTCATAAAACATCTATGCCCTAGGTAGATTTATTAGAAACTCCTTTAGAAAACCCAGACTCAATATTGTTTGTTAACAGGTCATATCTGAACACTGATTCAGCAAAATTCTAGGTAAGCCTATCACTCCTTACCAGAAGCAAAGTCTGCCCAGATGGAGAAACATGGTGCGCTCACCAGAGCTTGAAAGCTAGCTAGAAATAGAAGGAAAATTTCCACTGATAGTAGCTATGCTCTTGGATAGCCCATAATTTTGGAATACTTTGTAAATAAGCATTCTTAAACCCCAACAGGAACCCCAATTCAGAATTGGGTCAACAAATTAAAGAACTTCTGGGTGGTCTAATGCTTCCTAAGGAGGTGGCTATATAAAGGTAGGGGCTCATAGAAAAAGGGATAACATGGAGCAAATCCCTGCTACTCTTTATACCAGACGGCAGCACTCACTAAGATTCTAGCCCTAATGGTAAACTGAGAGATTAAATCTTGGGGTGGGGGGCATTCAAAGAGGCTTTTATAGAATGCCAGTCATTGCATCCAGAGTCAGAAAAGGGTACTGGGAGAAATCCGGATATAAACTGCACAGAGATCATCTCTGGCACTCTGCGAATGGCTTCATAGAAGTACTAGACAACCTCAAATGGAAACTTGCAAAAATATTACATGCCATGGTTCAGAAAATGCAGAAGAGTTCAATAATGCCACCACAGCCATAGAACTCCTTGCCTGGAAGGATCATGAAATCTGGCAGGTGTTGGATCAGAATAGAGCCACTTTAGATATAATATTGGCCTCTTGAGGGTAAACATGTACTATTTTAGGGGAAGAATGTTGTGCTTAGATCCCTATAGACTTCTCTAGGATCTATAATATTACTCAAAATAATTAGAAAGTAAAAATCCTAAATGTAAGTAATCTGGTAAATTATCTGAATCTGTGGGCACTTCGGATTGGGGATAGGCTCTATTCTCTTGGTTTAAATTGGGTGCCCTTTGTTCCTGGCTGAGAAGTGGACAATGAACTCTTGACCACAGTATTGGTCCATATTGCAATGTTTAGAGGTATGACCTCCAGAGTTTTAAGTGCTGCTATATAACCACTATCAAATGATCCTTCTTTGTGTTTTGTGATGTCCATTACATGATCCACCAAAAAGAACAAGAAAACCCACAGGCATGATGGGTGAAATAACCATCCCCAGACTGGTCTTGATGTTAATGGTCTACCTTTTAGCTTAGGCTGAACAATGATCACAAAGTGAGACACTGAGAAGCAAAACCATTTACAACCACACAACTTACTATCTACATCAACATGATGTTACTGTTCCCCAATAGTCATTAACATGGCTTTAATATTTTGAGAAACTCTTGCCTAGGAAGATAAAAGCTGCAAATAAACTGTATTATTCATTTTAGGAACGTCCCCGAAACCCACTTAAATGAATATAAAATGGTTTAGTTCTTCAATAGGTAGCATCAAATGATAGTTTCTCTCTAAGATTCTTTGAATCCCCAGCTATAAAATCCTTGCCTTACTACATTTTCCAGTCCTAGACTCTTATATCATGATCCTTACCTAACCCTAATCAAGCCCTGAGACTGAAAGACCTACACTGAACTAGACTCCAAAACCTCATAAATATCCCAACTTTTGTTTTTTTTTTTTTGTTTTTTTTTTGCGGTACACGGGCCTCTCACTGCTGGGGCCTCTCCCGTTGTGGAGCACAGGCTCCGGACGTGCAGGCTCAGCGGCCATGGCTCACGGGCCCAGCCGCTCCGCTGCATGTGGGATCCTCCTGGACCGGGGCACGAACCCGTGTCCCCTGCATTGGCAGGCGGACTCTCAACCACTGTGCCACCAGGGAAGCCCATAAATATCCCACCTTTGCCCCCTGAGGGCACTCCACTCTGAGACATCACTTAAAGACTCTCTCAAGGTCATGCTCTCCCTTACTGGGACAAGAGTAAACTCAGCTTTGTTTTGCTGTTATTTTTGAGAAATTATTTTTTAACAAGGGTCACTTAGGGGAGAAGCTTGGTTTTAGTATAAAGAAATGACAGCAAACACTGCAAGAATCAACCACAAGGCAGTGTGGACTGATGGATTGAGGAGATTTTTATTTGTTTTTATCAAAACCCTAACTGTTTCAAGCATCTGGAATGGCACTGAGTCTAGAGGAAGGGGCTAAGTATTTCTGCTTACAGGCCATGGGGGAGCAAGCCTTCAGGGGCAGAGAAGTAGACGGGTCATTAACATGTATGCCTTTTGAGAGGGACGAGGACACGAAAGTTAATTGGAATTTATAAATCTTACCCTATGCACATTTAAATCCTGGAAACTTGGAATCTTGTTCTGAAGCTAGGTTTAGGGCAATTCAGGAAGGAAAGGGCCCAAGAGAGCTCTCACCTGTATTTCATTCATGGGATAAGTTCTCTCATCTCTCTGTGTCCAGGTTTTCCCCTGTGAAGAGTACAAATGGTAATTACTTGCTCTAGTCTCTTCATTGTTGATGCAATTGCTTTTTTGCCTTTGCCCTCTCGTCCTTGTATTTCTCCTTTTTTCCTCCCCTCTTTTTTCTAACTTGTCATACTTTCTTCATCTTTTGTTACAGAAACACGTCTTTAGGGAAACCAGTCATTAGGACGAAAGAACTGAAAACTGAAACGAAAAATTTCAGTTTTCAAATAAGAACTTGTTTGATCTAACATGAATAAATCATTTGCACTCTGCCTTTGTTTCAAAGCATGTAAAATCGGGTAAAGAGATCAACATTATCTCTAAGTGTTTCACGTTCTCCAGCCGACTTTCAAGTATTGAGAGGCTGATAATCCAACTTTCTTGCTTTGAAAATGGGTATGATGTAAGAAAAAGAACACTGGCCACGCTTTAAAAATTCTGGCTTTTTCAGTTATTACCTTTCTGCCTTTGGGCAAGCCACAGAACCACTGTGAAGCCCAATTTCCTTGCTGCTCAAGAGAGGCTGTCTGCCCCTCCGTGTGGTTGTGAAGAACCAACAAGATAATGCCTGTAAAGTCCCGGATGCACAAATGGTAGCGGCTGCTATGATCACAATGTAATAAATATTTAGGGATTTGGTGTTGGCTTCCTCATTGTAAAAAGAAAACGGAGACTGGGAAATCATAAAACTGGACTGGCAGAACCATTGCAAAGTTTAAGAAAGTGCTTTGTAAACTAAAAGAAGTTACAATTTCAAACTAGGCTTTGTATTCTTTCCCCTTCTACGTATCTTAAGATTTTTATTGTTTATTAGCAGCTTCAAAGAAAGTGAACTTCAAATCAAGCAGTATTTCTCGTAAGTAATCATGAGAAGGAGCTGCACCAACTGCTTAAAATGAGATCTGAACTATCTATAAATGTGGCTCCTCATGGCATGCATCTCTCCACCATTTTCACTGAAAATGGAGATTCCTTTCCATTCCCTTTTCTTCCCAGTAAGGTGTTATGAAAACAGGGAGGCTTTAGGCTTAGCCAAACCTAAATTCAATTCGTGATTCTACCTTAAAACAGGAAAATTAATATCTACTCTATAGGGAAACAATGAAGTAACTTTTTAAAGTGTTCAGTAGCCAAAGATTGACTCCTTCCATCCGAAGGACCTACAACTTAAAGCAACTTTAGTTAAGTTCCTTGATTCTTGATACCACACACCTCAAGTTTTAATCACATTTAACAGACCTACTTTCAAATTCTTCCACTAAATAGCAAATTATTCAACCTCAGTTTCCTCTTCTATAAAAGGGAGATAATAATAGAACTTAGCTCATAGGGTAAGCAGAACAGCTGAGAAAGTGCATGTAAATGCTTAACCTGGTGTCTAGCACATAATAAATTTTAACTGATAAAACTATAATAATACTAATAGCAATAAAATTTCAGATATATTCTAATTCTCACCGTAACAAACACTTAAATGGGTCAGTGGCAAAGCTATAGGGGTAGTTTGCCAGTTTTTCCTTCTTAGGTTTCCTTGGCTCTATTTCTCTCCCTCCCTTCCCAGGGCAGGTCTGTTTCAGTTCAGATGCTTGCTGGAACATCTGGCAGTGTGCCCACCCTTGACGTTTTCTGTGTGTAGAGCCAACAGGGTGGGGAGTTGGGGGTTTGATCATCTTCACTTCTGAGACATTGGAATCTGTTGAGTTAAACATTGCCCTACTGTTACCATGCCCTCCCTTGCTTTCTCCCCCCGTGAATGAATCTGGAAGGAATGAACCTGAAGTCTATCTTGAACAGCTATAAAACCTTTATGGTACGTGGGCTGCTCCTCAGGGAGTAGGGCATTAGCCTCCCTGTTCATTCCTGGAGTAAACATAACGCATCAGCGTATTCCCTAACACGGGGTCAACGTCTGAGGGAGCTGCGCTCTGTGCCTGGCACCTGCTGGTGTGGAGAGGCCCGCTGGCAGCAATACACTGCAATCAGCTTTGATGACGGCACTAAGGACAGAGCTCACTGCTCCAGTGCCTTTTAATTCGCAAGTAATATTTATCCTCTGATAGCACGTCTCCAAGACTCAACACTTCTGTTCAATCCTCTAAACTTACAGAATTCGGTAAGAATATATTCTATATTCTTGTGTAAGACTATATTATATAATAGAATACATACATATGTATTACAATGTATTATATGGTACCCATGTAGCCAACATTAAAGTCACACTGATTTTTCTAAGTGATCTCTGTGGGAAAAACCCAAAGAAGAACTTATCTCTTTCTTGGAGGTGCATGCTGATTCTTGATTCAGGCTTTGGAAATGCCCTGCTGTCCTCTTTGATGTCATCCATAAAATGCTAGCTCCCTGATGGCAAGTCAATCTCTAGACCCTCAGTCTATGAGTTATTACAGGTGCCACGTTTGAAGGATCTATGGCACCATATCATAACTGTTGTCTGTTTACCTGAAAGTTTTCCATTTGTGATAGCAGGTCTGTAACCCTTTTTGAATGTGGAAGGGATAAAGAACATAACTCATTTTACTGGAGGTCACCATTATCCTTCCTTCTCTCTGTCTTTATCCCATGCCAATCAAACAGTCATGTTTTATCTCCAGTCAGTTCTCCAAAGGCTTTTCTGTCCACATAGTCGTCCTCATCTCTATGGCACATTCTTGTAACTTCATTGGGATTCTATTGTAGACTCAGTTAGAATGCTATCTGGGTAGAAGGACTGTTCATTGCTTATAAGCATCAGGCCACCAAAAGCTGGTGACATCCAACAACCAGCTAATGATTGATACATTACAATGACATAAACATGGGAGCTCAGTTTGGAATGCTAGTGCCATTTTACTACCAAAGATTATGACATTGAGAAGTTCTGCCTCTTAATTGTGATCACCTAATTACAAGTCATGCCATAGTCAGTGCTAAAATAAGGACAGCAGAGAGAATCTCAGAAAAATCTCAAAACCTTAGGAAGAGGAGGAAAGAGAAACGCCCTTGGTTGGCAAAAGTAACAATTACACTGAACATTTTATATCAACAAACAAAACTTTAAAAAAATTGAATCCCTGATTACAATCCAGAGTTTGATTTATGGTAGATTTAATTACAATTCCTTTCTGAGATGCAAGATAGCTGAGCTGTGTACTAATTTAGTCATCAAATATTTTCCATGAATAACCCAAACCAGAACCTATGAGTATATTTCCTCTGAGGTGTGAGTTTATTGTAAACCTTAATCCAATCTGTAGAGTCAAATTCTATAAATTTATACTTCCATTGTGAACAACTGTGAAATGGAAAAAATAGTCCTATTTTTGTATTTTGTATTTTTTCTATTTTAATTTTAAGTACATTCTACTTTGTATTATTTGTTTTTTCTAAACACGTAATTTTTATATAAAGTTAATAATGTATTGAAAAGTATAAATAAAAGTTACCTATAGTCTCACCATCCAGATGGAACTGATAAGATTTTGCTATCTTGTTATATGTATAAATACACATAAGTATTTTTTTTTAATTTGGAGCATACCATTCATACTTTTTTTCAATTTGGAGCATACTATTCATACCTTTTTCACTTAACACTATGCTAAAAACATTTCCCACTTAATGAATATTCTTCTAAAACATAATTTTAAATATCTATTAGATAGTTGGCTATATTAATATAGTGTCTTTTTACTTTCTGTTTCTCTGACATCTATTTGTATGCCTCTGAAGGCTACAAGCATGCATAGTCTCAAGATTATGTAATTTACTAATCTAGTATGTTCCAAATCTCCAAATACAAAATTTCCATCACTGAGAATAAAATTAACTTCTACACACTCCCAGTACCAAATCTACCAGTGTATCCACTTTTGTATACACGTACTCTACCTTCTTTGCTGCCAAAAGAATGAACTGATCTAAGACCAGCCCCTTCACTTGTGCCCTGGATCCCACCCCCACCCAGGACTTCTCAGGGACTTCACTCTTACAACTGTCGCCTCTCCGTCCAGCATCATCAGCTTTTCTCCCTCCTACGATCACCTTCAAACATGCTGTAATGTGCCTCTTCTTAAAAATCTCTCCCTTTACCCTTCAGTCCCCCTCCAGCTTCCACCTCATTCCTCTGTACCCCTATTCACTGCTTCCAACTCCACTCCTCCAATTCCCTCTAGAATAAGAGAATCAGGCCTCACTCCTATCACATCACCAGTTGGTCACCAGAGACCTCCACGTTACCTAATCCAGTGATCCCTGCTCATTCTTTATCTTAATCTCTGAGCAGCACATTCCACTGTTGATCACTGTCTCCTTCTTGAGCCAGTTTCTTCATTTGACTTCCAGGACACAACATCCTTTACCTCCCTGTCAGCTCCTACTCAGTCTCTTCTGCTGGTTCCTCCCAATTTCCTGATCTCTAAACACTGTAGGGGAGCAGGAAGCAGGTCTCTTCCTTCCTGCATCCACACTCACTCTCAAGGTCAGTGGTTTTCAACCCTGGTTTATGTTAGAATAACTTGGAGAGCTTTTAAATACTCCCAGTGCCGGGGCAGACCCTCAGCGTTATACTCTAGGCCAGAGTTGGTCTAGGATGAGGCCCCGTCATCCATACATGTACGAGCTCTCACAGTGATTCTAATGTACAGCCAAGGTTAAAAACGACTGGCCTGGGCCCTATGTGATCTCATCCAGACCCGTGGCTTTAAATAATATCAATACAATGGAAATTCCCAAATATTTATATATAATATACATATGATATATAAATATATATAGAGAGAGATTATATACATCTATTATCTCCAGCCTGAATTCCAGATTCAAATATCTAACTACCGTCTTGACATCTCCACTTGGATGCTTATTAGGCGTCTCAAACTTAATATGCCTAAAGCCAAACTCTTGATTTTCTTGCTCCTTCTGTAGTCATCTGCATCTCAGAAAATAGCAACCCCAATCTTTCAGTTGCCAAACACAAAAATATGAGAGCCATCCCCAACACCTCTCTTTTTCTCACACTGCATTTTAATCCATCAGTAAATTCTATTGACACTACCTTTTAAAAATACCCAGAATCTGACCACTTCTCACCGTTTTCTTCACTACTGCCCTAACCCAAGTCACCCTCATCTCTGGTCTGAATTGTCGTTGTAGCCTCTTAACTAGTCTCACTGCTATTGCCCTTACTCCCCTAAGTCTGTTCTCAACATAGCAGCCAAAAAAGTATATCGAATCATGTCACCCCTCTGCTCCAAACCCTTCAGTGGCTTCCCATGCCACTCAGAGAAAAAGCCAGGAGTCTTTCAGTGACTGCCCTGCCCTGCCCCGCCCACCGCGCTCCCCCAAGCTCATCGTCTGTCACGCTTCTCCTTACTCACTCTGACCCAACCACTGGCATCTTTGCTCATCCTTGAACAAATAAAACATATTCCCGCCTTAGGGCTCTTGCATTTGCTGTTCTTTCCACCTAGATTGTTCTTCCTCCCGATCTCTGCCGGCCATGCTCTCTCACTTTCTTAAGGATCTTGTCCAAATGTCACCTTATAAAAGAGAACTTCCCTGACCACCCTGTATAAGAGAACTCTACTGCCCCCCACCACTACCGTCTCTATTCACGTGTTGTGCTCTATTTTTCCTCATAACATCTCTTACCATTGACAAAACATGTATTTGTTCATATGCTCATTGTCTGTCTATATGAGCTCTCTAAGAGAGGAATTTTGTCATTAGTGTTCACTGTTGAATCCCCACCAACTAGAACAGGCCTGACACATAGCAGACATTTAGTAAATAACTACTGAGTGAATCAAAGAGCGAAGCTCTGGTGAATCAAAAGCTGGAAGACAGAATAATGCAATTCATTTTCATCTTTCAGGGACCTTAGAGGTCATTTGCTACAACCTTATCATGTCATATTTGAGGAAACTGACCTAGAACCATTGAGGGACCTACTGAAAGATTCACAGCAGGCTACTGGGAGAGACAAAATAGGTGCCACACCCTCTCCTGGTGTTCCACATTCATTCTATTTTTAAAATCATCCCTTTCATGTTAGGATAAGTCAACAATAAAATAAGGTACACTTACATTATCATCACTAAGCTAAATTATTGAACTCAACTCAAATACAGAAACTGAGGTCTGATGAAAAGAGGAATTTCAAAGACAGTAAAACGAATAACTAAGCCTAGAATCAAATGAAAAATGGGAAGCACCTTTCCCCCCAACTTAACCCACATCCCGACTTCCATGCCACACTAAAATCATCCTTATATTGTATTCTTAATGCCCCTTCAGGGCCTTTTATTGTTTGCATTAACAGATAGGAAAATCGAGCCAGAGACCAAGAGGAGAGAACTGTCCAGAAACATTGACATAGAAGTATAATTTTGAGGTGGCTTATGTTCATAATTAACTACACAGAGACATTTACTGAAGGGGAAAAAAGGAGGAGGCATTTCATATTTAATAATCTGACTTTTACCTCCAGTCACTTTAGGTTTTTAGTATGTCTGCAGGAAAAGGATGCTAGAAAACATATTAAGCTGACCTACAGGCACCAGATCTGAAGAATGGAGGGACCTTTTTTAACCATTCACATTCTGTTCTTTGGTATAAGCAGCAAATCTGGTTCTGAGCCTGACTCATAAAATGGAAGATTAACATGATAACCGGTTGCAATACTTCCTCTCCCCAAAGACTCATCCTAAACTTCCTTTGGCTAAATCACATGGTGTGTTTTTCATTTTCAGTTAAAATAGACGAGAGCGGCAGAGAGAGAAAGAGAGGGAGAAACAGATGCAGTTTCTTTTACCCATTCCCCCCATGTGAAAACAAAAAGCACTCAAACAATAGTCAATTTTCAGTTTGTCTATAAAATAGAGTAACTTATTTTTTATTACAGAGAAAAGTTTTTGTTTCTTTAAACACTGCTTGAAATAGTTTCAAAGTGTTGGGAAATCAGTGCACGAATCAAAGACACATCCAAGAAATCCTGTAAATTTCAATAAAATCCTGTTTGCCACAGATTTGGAGCATGTTTCCTCTGTCCTTTTGAACTTGTTCAGTTCTGCTGCTCTTGCAAAATATCCTTATACATAATTTAAAACCTCTGACAGGGCAGGTCTCTTCATAGCTCACTTGCAAATCATTTGGTCACTATGTAGGGACTTGCAGGTAAGTGGGGAAGGGAGCTGGATAATCTTCATAGCAGCATTGTTCCTTTCTTCCCCAGAATCCTGTAAAGAGCATTGCAGGCCCAGACATAGTAGCCTTATTTGTAAGAAGATCCAAATCTAACATAAGCTCCTGGCACAGACCTTCAAATCTCACTGGCCTTTAAGACATGACGTAAGTAGGACTAGTGGCTATGAGTACAATGGAAATAGGTAAGCAGGAGACAGGAGGAGGAAATAGGACTACAAGAAATAGATCCTGTTCTGACTTCAATTTCTGTTCTAATATGAAAGCCATGGAGTTTTTAACCATGCAGTCCCAGGCTGATGGCTAATATTCTGGCCACCCAAGAAGACATCTTAAAAACGTAACAAAATATATTGTTACCAAATGGCCTCATAAGATTTGGTAGTGCGTGCGCACACTTGTGGGGCTAGACTGCTCAGTTTCTAATATCAAGAATATCCCTAACCCATCCAGAGACCTGTCAGCACTACTTAAGAAGGTCCTCAGGGCCTCATCCCAAATTCAAGATCCTTTTCCGTCTTTGAAATCCAAAGGGGGAGCTAGTGTCACTTATCTAGAAAATATACGACTAACAGTTAAACACTGGCATGATGTCAACTCAAGTATTCAGTTACTAGGCAGAGAAAAAGTCATTTGGAGAGGAAAAGACACCTGGAAGCTCTTCTATTCGGCCTCTATTCAATCCATTAGGTGTTTATTGAATTGAACAATGCACAGTTCTGGGCATATTGACTTCTCCGCCACACCATAACCTCATGTTGACAAAGGACCTTACAGATTAAACATAGATAACTACCTCTGCTGCTGAAGTCAAACATGGGGAGCTCCCTGTGGCCCTCAAAGTTCTGAGCTCCTAGTGCCTAGTCCAGGCCTCATAAAGACTTCTGGCCTCCTGCTAGCGGTACATCATTAAGTCATAGTTAGCAGGTCTTTTCAGCAAGGAATGAGGGTTCTTCCTTTGGTGAAGTTAGGTTTGCCAGAACTGTCTACACATAGAATGTATTCCATCACAAGTTACCACTGAGTCCAGGCAAGGGCGAAACCCAATTGACTCTCTCATGTAGGCATCACTGAAGGATGCTAACGAGACTCCCTTCCCGAGGTTGTGGACCAGGTGTTTTCCTGAGCATTAAATTTATGAGAGTTCTACACACGGACACCTTAGGCAAATTGTAAGCATATTTGAAGTTTACCTTCCCCTGACTGTCATCCTTCCTTTGACTTTATGGGTCCTCAGCACAGATGACACCAGGTTTTTCTGAATTTATATACAGGCTGCTGTCTATGTGCTCTCCAATCACTGAGCAGGTTTGTAATGTCTCCCATGCAGATAGGGACTGTGTCATCATTTCCTCCCAAAAAGAAGCATCTGGGGACATGCTGAGTCTACAGCAAGTATTTAAACATTCTTTCTGAGCAGGTGAAGGAAAGAATGAATGAATGAGGTGAGTGGGGCAGTAAATGAATGACCACACCTACTTTCTTTTCCTCTCTAATAATAGGTCTTACCTGACTATCTTCTATGGCTTTCCTCCACTTAAAGGATTATCTCACATCTTTTTCTCTTTAGGGAACCAGAGTAAATTCTACAACTTCTTTGTTCTCATATTCTTTCTCTTCACCTCACCTACCCAATCTTACTGTGTAGTCACCGCTGTGGTTTCTTGACTCACCACATTATCACCCCATTTGGGTACAGTGTGATCACTTTCCCAGTGATCCTGAGTCGCACTCCAAGGGAGCCCCTTCCACTGCTCCTCTCCTCATGGCAGCCTCCTTTGCCCGTGCTCTGATTGCACTACGAGCCTCTCACACCTGAATTAACTTGCCCTGTATATTTGCACATATCAGTATGTTAACATGACCCTCAAAACTCCTTCCAACCACTTATATTGTTACCTATATTAGAGGTCCTGTATCATTTTTCAAATTTTTAGTAATCATATAACTTCTGTGACAGAAAATAAATGTAATTAAATGCTACTCAAAATGTCAACTAACCAACAGGATTCATTTTCTCTAAATTCTCATACATGCCACAAACAATCAAATACCAGGGTTGCTAAGAATTTACAAAGGTCTTAGAAATACTCTCAGGTCATAGGTCTGCTCATTGATGCTGAAGAAAAGAGAAAACAGAAACTGGAGTCTTTTCCATCTAACTTCACTCATCCTTTGGCAAAGGATCCTCTCATTCTTCAGTAGGTTATCCATGCAGCTGGATACCCCTCCCCCGCCCCCATCACCTACTTTCTCTTAACAACCACAGCTGGTGATGAGTTGTCCTGACTGGGACAGGCAGTGGTCACAGCTAGAGGACTAGCTGAGCCGGGTGTAAGATCCGGCTCTGACACTTGGCTGGTATGTAACCGGGGACAAAGATAAGCTCCCTGAGTGTTAGTTTCTTCATTTGTAAAGAGAAGCTTTATAAGGTTATTGGGAGGAGTGAGTGAAGTATGTGAAAACACTTTGTAAACTATTTGTAAAGCTAATATTGAATATTTATTGAATGTAGTATGTGACAGTCTCTGTGCTAAGAATTCACATGCCTCCCGTCAGCTAATCTAATGTCAGCACTACTACTTGGGAAAGTCCTTGGGGCTCGTCCCAAAATCAAGATCCTTTTCCCTCTTTGAAATCCAAATGTGGAGCTATTGCATTTACCTAGAAAATATTTGAGTTATAGTTAAGCCTCCATTTTGCAGAACAGGAAACTGGGCCTGAGATAAGTTATTTACTTTCCAAGGTCACACAGCTAGCACGTTGCAAAACCCTGGATTAAACCAGGTCTATCTGACCCCAAGCTTTTAACCACCACCTGATTTTTTTCTTGTAAAATTCCTTTAACAGCTCTGAACTACTAAGTGGTGACATGTCATGAAAACTATTATTTTCCTTTTTCAGAGTAATTATGATGAATCAAAATGGTAATGTACATTAAAACATTTGGTAAACCATAAAGAGCTAAACAATAGTAGGTTTCTTCAGTCAAACACCATTCTCCAGCAATAAAAGGGTGGCTATGTTGTTTATAGGATTTATTATTAAAGCAAGTATATTGAGTCAATAGCATTTATTCCTGTTTATAGAAAGCATAAAAGCTACCAGGGATATTGCCTATTTAGTTGTGAGCCGTGGATTACTTCATGTTTTGTATAATAAAGTTACAGTTTTTTTTTTTTTAATCTAGAATTTCCTGCAACCGGCAATTACAATGCTTCATGGCCTAAAATACCTCCATGCCCAGGCAGATTTGAGTATCCTTAAAACCCTCTCTCCATATGCTCTCCTGGCTCCAAGCAGTGGCTACCTTTAAACTAAATCCTAAGTACCCCCCAAAACAAGAAAAAAATAATATAACTTTATCCATCACTTTTATATTTCAAAGTCCTTTCTTTATCATTTGATACTCACAGGAATACTGAGTTCATTAGGGAAAGTTACTTTGGTCTCATTTTGTAAGTAGGAAATTAAAATGCAGAAAGGATAAAACATTCATATACAGTCTTATAGGTAGAGTGTCCTGGAATTGAGACTTGAATGCAAAGTATTGCACTCCCAGGTATATATCCACTTTGACGTGATTCCGTCTTTGTTGCTATGGTACTTCTCCCAGAAGTATCTGCATCTATTCAATTCCATTCAATTCAACAAAAACATTATTGAGAATCAATTTTTTACCAGGCATTTTGTAAGTGCTAGAAACTGAATGAGGAAAAGACACAGTCTCTGAACCAAAATAACTCCTAGTCTAAAGAGGGACAGACACACCTAGCTAGGAGGCAATCGGCTGTAGTGTAGTAAACTACAGGACTGCTTTAAAACTTTTCTAATTATGGCATAAAAGGCTCTATAGCAGCTAAAGGAGTTTTAGGCATAAGTTGGCAGGTGAGGAGTTATTTGGTAACAGGCTGGTAAAACAAGCTACCTTCAGGGGAGTATGCCTGGTCGTGTAAGGGTGCCTGGCAGCAATCAGGACAGATGGACCTGACATCCCCCTCTCAGTTTCCCCATATTCCCTCTAGAATGACAAGCCCACCCTCTGTGACTGTTGGTAGCCTGGTTCTGGCAAATGCTCCATCTGCCTCTCCCAACCACAGCTCTCGCTCCCAACACAGATTCTGAGTCTACCAAATCCCTCTCTCTAACCCAAGACTCCCGAAGGCCAAGAATCCAGTGTGCTCCCTCAACCCTTCTTCCCTTTCCTCACATAGGAAAACCATGCCCTTGTCCTGGAAATCCTTACAGAACCAGCACATCAGGGTCTTGCTTTTTCTCTGGAGACAGAAAGAAGCAGAATCCACAGCCCAGGACCAATTCTGATGGGAAAACCCTGAATGGTGACTGAGAGCATCGCAGATGTGAGAAATTGGCAACGGGTATGGGAATAGGGGATCCAAGGAATTGACTGCCTGCAGTTAACACACACACACACACACACACACATCTGTGCTTTTTTTTTTTTTTTTCGTATTTTTATATTTTGGGGCCGCTCCATGTAGCTTGCAGGATCCTACTTCCCCGACCAGGGATGGATCCAGGGACCACGGCATTGAAAGCACCAAGTCCTAACTACTGGACTGCCAGGGAATTCCCTATCCGGGCCTTTTAATATGCATAAGTGTGTATGGTGGGACCATGAAAATGCCTGGCTCAGCTCTCCTGCTATGGGGGCATAGCTAACTGATGGCCCAGTTGGATCCACCACGGTGGTCAAGCCTAGGCCATGCTTCCAGCCGGCTGCTCCCAGCCAATGACCAAAAAGTGGGGCACTAGCGCAAGCCTGTTCCTGTGAGAGTTGGATCTCCTTTTAATATGTGCCTTGGGCTCCTCAATCCCACCCCCACCCCCGCCAGCCTAGCCACATCTTTCTTGAAACTGCTGTGCAGTCAGCGATTCTTCCCACCCAACCTTCTGTCTCACCCCCTGCCCGTCACAGGTGTCAGGGTGCATCTTGGTCTGAAGGCTCCCCGGGCCTGCCCCTGCCCCTGCCCCTTTACGCTTCACAGCTATTTCCCAGCACATCTAATCCCACCTTGGCATCTGCTTCTTGGAGGACCAGAGCATACACACTGTGCTTGATGAAATTTAAACTGCAGCAATGGTACTTTATAGGCCACTCCAAGCTAAGGAATTAAAAATTTTAAAAATCATAAAAAGATGCTTTGGTAGTATACAGGTGATAAGAATTACAGGAATTTATATGAACTGCTCACCATTTATGCCTAATTATCATGTGGAACAATCACAATCATGCAGATTATCAAATACAGGTCAAATTAACTTTATTGTGGATTTGATAAAGGCATTGAATTGTGTTCTTTGTATCTACCAAAAATGACTTTAAAAACTTTTTTTTAAGATTAGAGAAGATAACATAGACAGAGACCAATTGTCTTCAAATTCCACATATCAGAAAGGGACAAACTTTAAGGCATCTCCTGAAGACATTTAGCAGCAAAGATTTGTCCTTTTACATCTCACCTTGGATAGTGAGACTTCAAGTATGAGGAAAGAAACGACCTTCATTTCCTATGTGTGATCCTTACAAATTTGTTTTTCTTCCAACCAAATATTGCCTTTCTGGGATCGCTCCATATTCTCTAGTGAAAATGGCTTCATAAAGCAGTTCACATTCTCCAGGGCACCCAAGCCCACGCCTGGAAATGTGGGCCCCTAGTTTGCTAACACTGAACGTGCCAGGCAGCCTGGACCGCAAGCAGGCAATGGCTTGTGCTGCCTGAGTCACTGAACCCACAAGCCCAGGATTTAGTCTCCAGACCCAGGCAGCTGCAGGTGAGTGCAGTCATGCCCCAATTGTGAACACATGGGCTTTTCACCTCTTCGTGAATCAACACAGTGCCGCTGTGGGTAAGACGGAGCTGTCCCTGGGTCGCAGATAGACAAGTGAGGCAGGACAAGTCAGAAGTTCATAAGAGAATGCCAAACCCTCACCCCAGCTCCTCTGAGCTTTCTGGTTTGGACCCAATCTCCAGGGAAGCCTTTTTGCCTTGACTCACATTGAGAAGCCAGGGTCGGTAACTTCCCAGGGCTCTGGGGGGCTCCTAACATGGGGTGGAAATTGCCAAGTGGACCATTTTTGTGCAATAAATCTTCAGTGATCTGGTGGAGAGTTGCGGGGGGACATTTCTTGGAGAACTATCTTGAAGGTAATCATCTAGGTATTACTCTGGGCTTTTTACATATCTTATTATATTTAACTCCCATTATGACCCCTTTTCCTGGAGAAAAACTTGTGGGTCACGGATGTTAAATAACTTATTTAAGGTCACACAGGAAGTGGCAAAATCAGGATTTGGACAATGATCTGTTGAATTCCAACTTCTCTTTCTCCTTCACCATGTTACTTCTCAGGAGTTTTCTTCAGAGAGAAAAAGGACCTTTGGGTCACATGGGTTTCCATTTCCTACGGCTGCTTTAACAAATCACCATAAACTTAGTAGCTTAAAACAATACAAGTTCATCATCTCACAGTTCTGAGAGTCAGAAAAGTCTGAAACAGGTCTCCTTGGGCTAAAAGCAAGGCTACATTCCTTCCAGAGGCCACAGGAGAGAGTCATTTCCTGCCTTTTCCAGCTCCTGGGGGCCACTATATTCCTTTCCTCATGGTCTCTTCTTCCATAGTCCATATGCATCACTCCAACCTCTGCTTCCCTTGTCACCTTCCTTTTCCTGACTTTGATCCTTTGCCTCCCACTTATAAGGACCCCGTGACTATGTGGGGCCCATCAGGATAATCTCCCCATCGCAAGATCCTTAATTTAGTCACATTTGCAAAGTCCCTTTACCCATGTATGGTAACATATTCACAGGTCTGAGGACTAGGGCAAGGATATCTTTGGAGACTATTTTCTGTCACCACACATACAGAGTGGGTCCTGTCCCCACCTTGTGTCCTCTTGCATAGCCTGCACAAGATTCTTATCTATGTGTCTAAATCACATAAAATCTCATGCGGACTTCTATTGGAACCTGAAACTTCCAAGCCAAGCGACATTTCTTTGCACAAAATGGTACATATCTATCATCTGAAAAGCCGAAAATGTAGTTGGAACATTTCAACAAGCCAACATATGGGTACTTCTTGCTCTTTGGTTGTTTTGCTAAGGAGGATGGTGACATCAGAACCTAAAGAAGCTATTAGTTCTCCTTAAGGTAAATTAATTTCATGCTTGAATTTCTTTCTGCTTCAAGTGTTGAAAAGTTGACTAACATTTAACTCTTCAGGGTAACAAAGGGCAGTAGTATAAATCGTGTCCTTTCCCTAAAAGTAATAGTCTTTTTTTGCCTAAAAGCAAACTGTAATAAGCAGTTAATAAATAAAATAAATAAGAAATCAATAAAATGAGGAGCATCATTTCCTACTGGATCAGAATTAACAATTCACCTTGACATTATAATACATACTTGTTTAATATCCTGTCTGTGCCTTGAAACCTGTTAGTTTATCTTTCTTTAATGGGAATCACCACATACCAAGTATTATATGCATGTCTGGTTTGGGTTTTTTTAATATTTACTTTCCTAGGTTGAAGAAACTTAGGAAAAATAGAACAAACTGTGTAAAACAACCACGTAAAACTGAATTGTATCTAAATAGATGGGAAATTTTGTTAATACCCTTACAAACCTGTGTTGCTTTAAAAATGGCATCCACATGACTAAAGGATTTGTCCCACTTTAAGTCTGCAGTGTTGTTCTACCTGAATGCTGGAAAGATGAACTCAGTCTACAGAGTCAGCCTTCTTGCAGTATTATAGGTCCTAGGTGCTAAGTGACATTCACACACATGACATACCTCCATAGAGGACCTATGTGGTAATGAAACTCAAAATAATTTGGAGGGGAAGTAAAGCCATAGAGTGATTTATCACTACAGTTACTAACTCCAATTCAATACCAGACAGAGTCCACTAGTTTTTGATGGAAATATTACAAGCTACAAGTTATATGCAACTCCATAATGCCAACTGCTACCCTGTTCCTTTTTCTCCTTATTAAGAAATCATGGTGGAATAAAAGTGAGGAAGAATTATAAGAATAACCTTAAACCTTGAATTTGATTTAATTTACTTGAAAAAATAATTACAAATATATTTGTACAGATAACATAAATATGACACAAATATGTGTATGAATATTTAATGATTATAAACATTGATACTTTATTATTAGAGATAAGTTACTTAATAAGGATCCAGACAGTTGATATAAAGCAGAAATGAGGAGGCCTGGGCTGTCTTCTAAGACCTTTTGTTTTCTACTTGATATTGTCTCTTTTTATGTCTTCTCTGAACAAAATTGTAAAAGTAGATGAAACATACTTTTGATATCTCCCACATTTTATATCTGGAGTCCCCCCAACCTTTGACACCTTGACTCCTGACTCCCAGGACCTCTGCAGTACAATCCTGCAGCACTGGCCATACTTAGAGCTTCTTTTTCCCCCAAAAAATTTACCTGCCCTGTGCTTTGTTTCCTAGGACTCTGTTCTCTGCCATGTGAATATGATCACTAATGAACCAACGTGTTATTTCTCCTCTGGTCACAAACTGCATTTTAACAGGCACTTTCCAGAGTTTGTCTTAACCGAAGTTCACAGGAGGCAGTAGATACCTTTGGTTGGGTACAGCCTGAAATCTCACCCTACAGTACTTTTCCTATCAGTAGAGTTTGTTTTTTAGCACTTTGTCCCTTCCCTTATTATGCCTTTAATAGTACAATGGTCTAGTCCCTGAGAAATGTTTAACTTCTAACTAAACACGCACATATACAGAATCTGGTAGAATCACATAGGAGTTCCTTACTTCTGACTCAAAAGATACCCATTGTAATCCGTACAGAGTTTCACTAGCCTGTGGAGTGGTTCCTCTATCTTATTCAGCTCATTCTACCAGCTTCTCAAACTTCTTTCTTAATTTTGGGGGCCAACCATTTGGTCACCATGTCCCCATCCTTCAGGGAGCTTCCCCCTTCTACAGAATCTCTCTTCCTTTATCCTCCACTGCCAGGAGCCTCTCAGTCTCTTAAAATTCTCCCCCCATCCTGGGAATCTTTTCTTCACTTTGGTCTTCAGAATGGGGTTGTCAGTCATTTCCTTCCATCTGATTTTATTTTTTTCTAGTTGGATCTAGATAAGACTACCACCCATGAAAACAGAGGAAGAAATGGAAAACCAATCCTATCAGGGTCAAATATCTTCAAGACAATCACACTTTTACATCTCCAAGAAAGACTCAGCATAATTCCCTTGTGTTTTTAGACTAAACAAAGTCTTTGTCTCCTTTCCCTAGCTGAAGTTGCTCTAACTTGATACGTACATAACTTCAGAAGGGCGATGGACATAGCCCATGTTTCCTAGAAGAAGAGGGAGGGGGAAAATCTATATTGCCACAGTTCATTCATTGATTTTGCAAATATTATTGGTCACTTATGCCAAGCATTAAGGCTAAGGAGTAAATAAGTCAGACTTGGTTCCCTGCCCTCCTGGAGCTTCTGATTCAGATTCTAGAGCTGGACAGGCTTTAAAGACTTCTTAATTCAGTGGTTCCCAAGCTATCTATCAAAGATCACTAATATTCTATGCAATGTTAACTGCTGTTTCTTGGGTGAAGTGAAGGGAAGAATTGTGTTCAATGGTTAAATTAACTTTGAAATGACAGGTTAACCAAAGCTAAGCCAGTTTCCTCACTCCAGACCTTTAATATGCTAACACACATGTGACTCTCTTAGGCGGTGGGCAAAAGGATGAGATGCACTATAATAATTTGCTTGCCTCAAACTTACTTCAACACAAATCCTTTTTTTTTTTTTTTTTTTTGCGGTACGCGGGCCTCTCACTGTTGCGGCCTCTCCCGTTGCGGAGCACAGGCTCCAGACGCGCAGGCTCAGCGGCCATGGCTCACGGGCCCAGCCGCTCCGCGGCATGTGGGATCTTCCCGG
>NW_006773947.1:2720909-2745096 GCF_000442215.2 Lipotes vexillifer | reverse complement strand
GTGGGATCTTCCCGGACCGAGGCACGAACCCGGGTCCCCTGCATCGGCAGGTGGACTCTCAACCACTGCGCCACCAGGGAAGCCCCCAACAACACAAATCCTTTTTGAAGAGTACCCACTAACAACAACTGTTGACAAAATATATTCCTTTAATGCTTCCAAGATCCAAGTCCAAATGCTTCCTTCTGCACATGAGGAAACTGATGTGGCCAAGAATGGTGAGGGGCAGAGCCAAGACAAGACTGGGTCTCCTTCTTATTATTCCCATGATCTTTTGACCATTCCATACTGTTTGTTTCTACTATCTTCTCTTCATCCTCTGGAAAAACATAAAACATCAATGTTTCTTCCTTCTTTGCTTCCCTCTTTCCTCTCAAATAATTGTCATGGTACTTGTCTTTTCACATGTTTGCTGGGTTTTTCCTGTTGTTTATAACACTGGATCTTAAGCTCTTAAATGGCAAGGACCAGCCTTACAGGCAATGAAATAATGGACAATTTGTGCTCAGTAAATGTTTGTAGCCAAGAGATGATGACAACTTCCCGATGCACATCTCCCGCAGCCTCATACAGACCTTCCTTCTATAGAGACCATCCCTCTCCCAATCGAGAACCACTGAGGCATCTTCTCTGCAATAATAATACCTCCGCTAAAATGGGTTACTCTTGGTATACTGCCTCAAAAGTACCACTGACAAGTTTTTTTAATTGATTCTGCCTACTTACACAAGCGATTGCATGATTATTAATACGTATGATTCACACATGATTAGCTAAGTGCTGGACAGAATATACAGAATATACAGCCTCTCACATGGGACAGGTTGTACGTGAGAATATTGTGTGAGTACTTGGACTTATGTGAGTGTGTGATTAATTATGAAATCTACCTAACTAAAAATTAGGTCATAGGGATATGATTTTAGATTTTAGAAACTTAAGGGGGAAAAAAATCTCCTTTCACTGTCTCAGTTTAAAAGATATCCATGACCCTAATATGCAAGTAGGGGCTGTTATGCTGCCACCTTGTGGTAAGTATGCATAAGAGCCAATTAAATCAATACAGCCGACCCTTTTCTCTAGTGCATTATTACATAATGCCCCAAAGAGGAAAATACTTGAAGTAAGGAGTTATTCAGGAAAAGGAAATATTTTACCATTAATTAAGTGACTCGATGTATCATTTGGGCCCTTAAATCAGGTTTTGCTTAATAATCAAACAGCAAATGGTCACCATTGAACACTTACTGCATGTGTGACCCACCCACCCTGTGGAAGAATTTCCAAACTTCTAGTGGATAAAGATGGGAACAGGACGGTGAGCTATGAAGCAAGCCCTAGTGGGTTATATTAGGAGGTGTAGCCTCAGAAAGTAACTTTAATTGTTGGATCTCTGTTCATTACCTGCTGGGAGAACAACGCTGATCTGGTCCATGGGCATCTGATAGGTTGGGATTGGCCATCAAACATTCTACTTGCGTGCAGTCTGATGGACCTCATGTGAGAGCAAAATGCCAAGGGGCTGAGATGTTCTGCTAAGGAGAGACAGCTAAGTCTACCTCCTCACTTCTCGAAAACCAGCCCCCTTCCCACAGGGCAAGCAAATCACCCAGAGCCAGATCAAGGTAATATTTGTTCACTCATTTAACCAATAATTATTCATTCCACCAATAATTATTAAGCATCTACCACATTCCAGGAACTTGCTAACTGGAGGAAATATAATGATGAGAAATGGTCCAATGGTGAGACACGGCCTCTGTTCTCATGGATTCACAGAGCACTAACTAGACTTGGACAAGGCGAGGGTCAATGAAAAGTGATCATTTCTCATGTGCTGTCATTCATGCCTTCCAACCTGCCCCTGAGGGAACTTATGTCAAGTTCTGAGAGAGAAGGTATCAATAACAACTCAAAAGGACTAGGCAAATAAGAGTTTTAACACTCAAGAGGCTGGGAGAAGAGACCCTCCATGTTAGAGGCCCATTGAAAGGTCACAGTTGTGGGTTTATCCCACCTGACAGGTGTTTGCTGAGTCTGTAATATGAGCTTAGCACTGTGCTGGAAGATACAGACAAAACCCAGCCAATGCCTCCAAGTAGCTCAATTTTCATTGCAGAACAAGATATACATGAAAAATTAATTAACATGCACAATCACAAAGCACCTTAAAATAAAATGCTAAAGGAATGGTATAGACAATATAGACTAAATAGAGAAAGCTCCACGAAGGAGGCAGCAAATCTGTCATGAGTTGGGAGTTAAAGAGGGGCAGGAGTTGGATAGGTGGACAGGAAGGGGTAAAGGAAACTCATCCTAGGTAACAGAAACAGCAGGGAGAAATAGGGATGAGATGTGACTAGAAATGTACACTGAAGACCATGGAAGGAATCTGAGACGGTGCCTAATTATAAGTCCATTTTTCTGAGTACAAATAGAAATTTACAACGCTAAAAGAGTGGGTTCTAGTCTGAGAGTATCTCCTCTGTTCCTTCCTAGCCTTAGTGGCAGATCTAGCCAGTCAGGTGAGCAGGAAAAGTGTCACCAAATAATAAGGTCATCCAACTAGCGCCAGAAGTGGGTAGAAAAAGGCAAAGACCTTTTTCTATCAAGTTTCCCAGCTCCTCTCCCCATCAAGGCTTCTGGTCTTGACCTCAGAGAAGAGCCTGCATTTTCTCTCCAGGAAGCAAGTTCCAGGATAATTGTCATATCAGAAGGGGGATGACACCTTCTGGGAGAAGTGCTCAGAGTAGAAAATGTAGGGCTTACAGAAGGCATGACCAAGTCTCCAGTAAGGTAGAGAGCTGAGAAAAGATCCATGAGGTTCCCAGGGCACTCACACTGCAGAGGCACCTGTTACCTCACTATTAAGTAACCTGCACATTGACAAGCTTCCCTGTGTTGTTTTCTTGTTATCTGAATCACGTGAGGTTAAGTTGTATTCCTTTACATTCTATTACTTAATATCTACATATTGAGAATTCAAACTTACAAAAGTATTTAATAGTCTATGAATACTTACTCTTGACATATGGTCTATTACTGCTTTATGGCGTAAGACAGGGATCTGCAAAATATAGTCCATGGGCCAAATCTGACCTGCAGCCTATTTTTGTTAATAAGGTTTGACTGGAACACAAACATGCCCATTATTTTGTGTATTGTCTATGGATGTCTATAGATGCTTCCATACTACAACAGCAGAGTTGAGTGGTTGTGACAGAGCCCATGTGGCCCACAAAGCCTAAAATATTTTTAACCTGGGCCTTTACAAAAGAAATTGCTGACCCCTGGCATAAAATAGACATAACTGATGATTATAAGACAGGTTCAGACTTACTGACCAAGGTCTTATAATCACTCAGAATCTGAGTTTATCACCTCAAAACTGGGAATGATAATGCCTGCTTTGCCCATCTCATGACACTTCAGTGAGGAATGAATGAAATAACACGTTAGTGTTTATAAACCTTAAATGTAGGGCTCCAGGGCTCCAGAGTCCCTAATCTTCCCATTGCAACTCTGAAGCTGTTGCAAGCTGTCCAAGACACCTTCCTTCCTCCCCAGGTAGAGTGAGCCCAATCTTCCTCTTGGCTGGATTACTTACCTCGGTTGGATTCTCATCCCCTCTCCCACTGCTGCTTCCAAAGGGCTTCCAAATGTGCCTTTAGACCCTGCCTGCCCTTTGGTATTTTTGTCACCCACAACAAATTCAAAGGAAGGGAACTCAGTCATTCATCAATGGGTGACTAAGTTTTAAAAGGGATAAGGGAGAAAGCCAAATGAAGATATCAGAAGACCACTGTGACTAAATCTAAGAATCATTAGGAGATATGCCCAGATGTTTAAAGCATAATGAGAAGACTTTGAAGACAGTGGCCAGAAGTTTATACTTGATTCAATGAATGGTGGGAAGTCCCCAGAGGACTGAGTAATAGGACTAAAGCAGCAGGTGCAGGGAAGGCTCTCAGCTACAGTAGGAAGGCTCCCAAGGGGCTGCCATTCTGTATGGGGCTCATGCCCAGCCTCCCTTTGACACTGGTACCAGGCCTAATGGTAACTTTCACGGCCTCCCCACCCCTCACCTTCTGGTTTCCTCGATGATTAAGAGCCTGGCTCTGGGCCTGACAGTAAGCTGTAGCCTCCAACTCAAAGGAAGCTCAGCAAGAATGACCTTGGTAAACTCACTCTGCAGAGCACCGTGGATGTCAGCAAGCATCTCTCGGAGATTTACGGCCCTGAACTTAGTCTCCTGTTACTTAGCAATTCCACTGAATTTTCCATTGAGCAATAAGAGCAGGATAACAGCCCAGCTGCCCAAGGTTAGCAGCCTTCTGAAGTCCACCCAGTTCCACACAACTTCTTCCTAATGGTATACACAGGAGATTTATTGGGATGTTTTTGCAGGCCAGGAAATTGCTACATGATTTTGTCATTGACAAAGGAGCAAACGTCACTGCCCAGTTTCTGTTGGACTTTCTCCACCTCATTAACTCTTAAACTGGAAATGATGAAAATAGGCTGATTTCTTGTTCAGTGATCAGGTTGGAGGGCAACCCAAACAATATTCTAATTTTATTGTTTTCACTTCAGGGATTATTGATGGCAACTTTAGGGTACAGCTTATATTTGGATTTCCACTTGGTTTCCTGTTCTTGTGGGATTCATTTGAATTGCTACTTGGTTGGACATTCAACATTTCTCTGTTTATGTTGGTTCTAAACTAGTGAGGGAAAACTACGATGTCAGAAGTAATTTTATTTCCACCATCTTTGCAGATATGTCAAAGCTAGAGATCAAAACTGGTTTTTCTGCAAAGAAGGGAAATCTGTAGCTATGCCATCAATTCTAATTTCCATAGAATATCTGTCGTCTACTCTTTCTTATAGTCAAGGAATTCCCAAGCCAGGCATATTTGTTCTAATACTATTTATGTCTGCCTTGGTGTAAAAGCAGTTTAAAAAAAAAAAAAAAAAAGAATGAAATAGTAACAGTACCATGGATAGTACACACTATATTGGTAATAAGTAAACTGAATGCCCATGGCAGCATTCATACATGCCACATTCTCTCCATGACACCAGTTAGGACCAGTGATACAGGGCAAAACAAGGAGGGGATGTAGTCAAAGATGACTTTTTGAACTGGTAGATTAGGAGAATAGTGGGGTCACTACTGGTAGAAGATTGAGAGATCGGAAAGGTACGCCGTTTTTAGTGCTTTCTGGTGTTCCTTTTTGTTAGCCATCTTTCTTAAATGCCACCTGAAAAATATGAACACTTTTCTATAATTGCATTCAATATGGCATTTTAGCACCCACTGAGCCAAGGGTGCAAGGAGGAGGGGAAGTATTCCCAAATTTGTGAAAGAGCTCTGCGTTACAGGAGGGAGGGATTCAGCTGCGGATGCCTCGGTACCAGCAGCTGCTCTGAGTCACTTATTCTTTAAATCATAGTTCCTATCTGCCAAAAAAAAGTATGAATAACAAATTAATATCTTACCTTGTTTTAAGAATTAGAAAGGAGACAGCTTTGGAAAGCCCCTTGGAAGCTCTAAAGTGTAATGATACCCTTTGACCCTCCTCATTCCAACGGAAGTTAAACAGAAAGTAAAACTAGAATATTTCACATAGAAAGGCGAAACAAATTCCTCTCTAACAACTATCAGCTAGTAATGGACCAAATTATCAACATTGGGTCCTGACGTGTTGGGCCTTCTCAGGAAAGCAGCCCTGTCTGGCTGGAGATGGCCTTCTGGAGTCCTCCCTGGACCTCTGTTTCAGCACAGCCTCCCACCTCCTTCCCTCACACACACATTCTCTGTGGTTGAGGGCTGTCTGTGAAGCTCCACTCCCTTCCTTTTCCCAAGTCACAGTTACAGGAACTATTGCAAGATTAACTTTGTTGTATTAAATTTCATTCAACAGAATAGCAACTCAGGCTTTTGGCTTCTGGAACAAGACTAAAAGGTCTTCTACAAAATATTAAGTTCCTTGGAAAGAATCTTTTAAAACAATCTCCTGCTGGTGAAAAGTGTCGGATCAGCAGTCGCAAAGTCTGAGTTTATGTTGATTCACCTAATAGGTAATGATTCACAATACTATACAAATATCCCACCAATTTACAAGACTAGGATAAGGTAAATTCCATGTAAAAAGCTAATTTCTCATTCTCATATCGCAATCTTCACATAATGTGGTGCCTTCTAAGTACTTTCACATGAATTATGTCATTTATTCTTGTGAATCTTTAAAATAATAGTGATAACAGTGATGATGTATAAACACACCACTTAACCTGCTTTAGCCAAGAGTGTTTATATCTTTTTTTAATTAATAGACTTTATTTTGATCAGTTTTAGGTTTACAGAAAAATTGAGTTTTTTGTCTTTTTTTTTAGAGCAGTTTTTCTTCTTAAAAGCTAAGATGAATTTTACTGTAATGAAAGTAACTTATTATCCAGAGTCAGAGGCGATGTATAAGATAGTAAGCATGGACCCTGGAACCAGATCCTAACTCCACCCTTATCAGCTCTGTGACCTTTGGTAAGTGAATTCCTTACCTTCTCTGAGCCTCAGTTTTCTCATCCCTAAAATGAGAATAATAATAAACAGCATAATACAGAGGACTATAAGAATTAAATGAAACAGCAAAGGTAAGTACCTAGCACAGGGCAGTGCACAAAGTAGATGCTCAAGAAATGTTTGTTTTGTTTCAATTCACATTGTATCCTTGGAGGCTGAGACATTACTGGATCAAGGTACACCTCCTCTGGGAATCTCTTTTACATGAGTTTACTCTGCCTGAGGGCTTTTACATTAGACTAAAAAGGAAGAAAAGTTTCCTGTGATCTGCACAGAAGCAGGGAATTGGAGACATCTGGTTTTCCACCCAACCTTGTTAACTGAGCTTTTTGATCTGCTCTGAAGAGATGAGATTAGAGGGAAAAGCCAAAAGAAAATTGAGACAGCCTCTGAACTAAGGTAGGGCTATGCCTGGCAGAGAGGAATGGTGAAGGAAACATCAGTGCACTGGACAGAGCCCAGCTGAGTATATTAAGTGCCCAAGTTGACCACCTAGAGGCCCAGAGGGAGCCGAGCCCAGATGGCACTGACAGAATCTGGTAAAATGCAAGACAGACAGTCCAGGAAACTGCCAGGAATGCATAGGGGAGCCTTGCTGGGCCCTACATGAGTCAAGTGTAAAATATTGTGGGCAGCAGAATCCAGGTGTTAATGCTATGTGACCTCATTTGTACTCAAAGGCTATGGAACCTGAAGACATTCAGGTTGTGTCCTCAGCCAGGCCATGGATGGGTGGCTGCAAATCAGTCAGCCGACTCTGAAAGCCTTTTTCTGCCCTTGATGGAGGGAAAGGAGCAAGAACTTTGGAGTCATGCATGTGAGTGTGTGTTGAAGGGAGGATGATGAGCTAAGAATACAAAAAAGAAAATGAAAAGAGTAAAGATTTATTTGCTAACCAAGAGGGCATTCACAAATATTTCTCCCACATCCCATCCAGAAAGATTTCAAGGCCAGGAAAATAAAAGCACCTGTCAGATATCAACTGATTAAAGCTCCAGGGAAAACCAGCAAATGTCTTCATTTTCTTATTCAAGGACTCTTTTATAATCAAACATAAGAGAAGAAAGTTTTGAGTAGGTGCCTAAATTATAAGATATATGAAATGTTTGACATGTGGCTTAGTTCTACAAAGAGAAACTTCCAAATAATTTATAATGCAATTTTTTTCAGATTTCCACTTTGGAGGAGTCTTGAAATCTTATAAACAACTATAAGGACTACAATTTTTTTAAATGTTAAGAAGAAAAGGCTTCCCCATACACTAATTAATACAATTATGTATCTGTGACTTCAGACTTAAAAAGACAATGACTTGTAAAGCAATTATACTCCAATAAGATAAATAAATTTAAAAAATAAATTCCACTTAACAATTTTAAAAAAGGCAATGACAAGTCAAAGGTCAACTATTTTTGGATCCTCCAATCTCCTTCCCTGTGAATAATACTTTCACTGAACCAACACAACTCTCTGAGATTGATACAAGTCTTCCGGCTTAGACAAGCAGTTCAGCAGTTCACTTCCTTCCAGTTCTTTCTTTCAGAGGGCAGGTCCTAACATATCCTTTAAAGATGCTATCACCAATACCCTAGAACTTTTCCCTGATGAATCACATTTCATTAGATAAAAGAGTTCTGTGTGGACAGTTTCTCACAAAGAAGCCAAAAAAAAAAAAAAAAAAGTGGAAGGTATAGTAACAAGGTCTCTTAAAAGAATGATTTGATGGTCTTTGGAAGTGACCATTTTCTGTGTTCCCTTCTTATATCAAGTCTTAAAGCCAACCACATTAAAAAAGTTTCCATCTATCTCGAAGTGATTTAATTCAACAGTTGGTATCAAGTGACAAAAAAGAAATAACTTCTCTTCAGGGAAAAATAAGGAGGCAAAACCATACTTTTAAATATGAATTTTCATCTTTACCCTTCCCTCTGTGTGAACAGACTACCTTGACTCAAGGCTAGAAATGGTTTGGCAAGATCAGTTCATCAGTGTGAACAGCTGCCTTGAACTCCCAAAGTGCTTTGGTTGAAATTAAGCTTAGAGTTGAATCTTCAAAAGTTGTTAGACAGTGAATGGTTCATAACATGCTTTTCCTCATTTATATAGGAAAAAAAAGTCCATCGTAATTCTCCCGTATAGAGTAAGCAGCAAGGTATTATTTGATTTCGGTAAATTCATTAAAAGGGCAAAATTAAATATAAAAAATACAGATAAAGTAATTGAAATATTTGGTAACACAGAACACTTTGGTGCCGACCTGAAGGCACATTTACATTTAAGTTTAGATTTCTTCTTACCTACACCTGTTGAAGTAAGTCCTCTGAAGAAAAAAAAAAAGGATCTATTGTACTTTGCTAAGCTGTATTTGTTTTTGAGTGGGTTTGAGAGAGAACTGGTGAAATTCTCCTTGACTGAATCATAAATAGAGCTAACAAGTTAGTCATAAGTTTCAAAAGTTAATGCAAAAATCCTGTAAAAAGTATTTTGTTAAATAAAAGGTTTTTTTTAATCATGTAATACTAATCCTTGCAAGAGCACTGCTGCAAAATATATGTTGACCCGAAATAACAATCAATACAAGATGATGGGATGGAAGTGATTTTTCTTTCCATGATATTAGGCCAGATCCTGTCAGATGGTCAACCTATATTTTACAAGCAAAGGAAAGGCACACTCAAGAATAGTTCCGTCCTCTTGGGTTCTTGGGACACAGTTGAGTAAGTGCTGTCTCTGTCACATGGTGGTCAGTAGCCTCAGTAGCTGCTACCCACTGCCTGTGTTTGATCCACCATAAGGACATGTCACCTCATGCATCGGCAACAATTCTGTATGTGGGTAAAATACTACCAGGGCCTCCCATTCTCACCAAGTAGCAGCCACTCTTCCATCCCTCTGTTAGTACTTCAAGTATCCCTCCTTCCATCTAAGTGTAATCCCTCCACTTTGCCCCAGATCTCATGCTCTCCTGCCTACCTTCTTGAGAATCCCATGTCAACTATCACTCCCTCTCTGGGGGTTTAAACTTCCTGCTCTTCAGTGGTACCTTCTTTTTATCAAGATTTATATCATACTTGAGTCTCTTCCACCTTACAAAACCCTTCCCTTCAGCGGCTACTCTCTCTTCTACTCCTTTCCATAGCTGGGGAATAAATAAATGAATGAATCTCCAACCCCCTCACTCCCTAAACATGCAATTCATCATTTCAGTAAATGGCACTCCCATTTACCCAGCTGCCCAATTTACCCAGAAACACAGGGCTACCTTGGACTCAGCACAGTTGTTCTTACCCCACATTAAACCATCGCTCAGCCCTGCAGTATCCCCTGAAAATCATCTTCCTCTCCTACCTCCTGTCACATAGTTATTTCCTATTCATCCTTCAGGTTCCAGCCTAAACATCATTTTTACAGGCTATGTCTGTTATGTTTCCTTTTAAATTCCCAACTAGGCCCAACACATGTCTGGCTCATACTAAGGGTTCATCAAATATATTGTTGAATAAATAAATGGCATTTCTCAGAAATGCCAGATTAGGTTCCCCTGCTCTCTGTTGTTATGGCACCCCGTAAATTTCATATAACACTCATCTCACTTTTCAATAATTACTTTTTTTTAATGTTCTTCTTCTCCACAAGATTATAAGCTCCCTGAAAACAGAGACCTGCATGAAGGTGGGAATAAGCAAAGGAAGGTCCTAAAACACAGAGATGACTGGCCTGACTATACCTTACTATTACCTTACTGTGCTGGTAATACAGGAAGTTGGTTGAATAAATTGGGGGCAGGAGCTTGATTACAGACGGATGGATGCAGAGAAAGGGACTTCATTTTCAGATATCAAAGGGAGAGAGAGAATATAATAAAATGAGTTGGGTAGATTTGGCCTCATACTTCTGTATAACTCATTACAGCACCAGTTAATTTTTAGTTTGGCTTGATTACTAAATCACTATAATTTAGCCAACACATTACTGATTTTTTAACTTACCAATTTCAAACACTTCTAATTTCAAGCTTGTATATTCTGTATACCACACTGCAGTCTAATTCCGCTATATTAGAGCAATATACTTCATTAATTTACAAACAGCTTAACTGCTAATTTAGAATATCTACCTATATCAATGTAGATAGGTAGATAGACATTCATATGCATGTATACACACACACACATCCATTTTATAAATGAGGAAACTGATACTGCAGAATTTTTTATTTACCTCATGATGATATCATTCATGAATGGTAGAGCCAGGATTTGAACTGAGGTCGGTGTGACTTCAAAATCCATGTGGTTTTTACTCTTTCATAATATGATATAAACTCAGAGTGAAAAATATCTGTATGAAGAATTATGATTAAAATGAACACAAATTAAGATTATTTTAGCCCAATAATAAGTACTTATGGTAGCTCATGGATGTATTTAATATTAATTTGCTCACAGGTGATGATAGAAATGTCTACCATGAGGATCTATCAAATATTCTTTGAACTTTTGCTAGATATAAATGACAGAGCCATTACCTTCAACCTAAACTCACATCCTCCTCTCACCAACAATAATCCCCACTCAAGCCCAGCCAGCTTTATTATACTCTGTATATTTATCTCTACAACTTGAAGATAAAAGTAAGATTGTGCCTTCTTCTCTTTGTTGTGCCCCACAGCAGCCTTTGGTTCTTGAATGAATAAATGAATGACCTGGGATGAGGAGAAAATAGAAACAAGCTCTTCTACCCACTTCCATTTCCAGCACAGGCTAATATCAGTAACAAATCATAACCTTGGATATTCCCGGATTCCAGAAATACATCATCAAAGCAGCGTACATATGCACTGAGAATCTCGAATCTGTGTTTGTTATAATTTTGGTGAATATTAAGTATAAACGTATCAGTCAGTTTGCTTCAACTCTCGAGTTGATTAGAGTAAATAACTATGAAGCATAAATCACAAAACTGAGATCATCAACAGCTAGGATTTACCCCAATACATGAGGAATGGATTTCTAGGAATATTCAAAGTCCTGATGCTACATCACTATGGAGACATGACACTAGTACAGTCAAGTGTGATACAAATTCTCACGTCTGAATAAGCTACGTGACTTTCTAAGGTGAAAGCCCAATAAGTTATTATTTATAGGCATTCCCATCATAGTTATTTCTTTACTTTTAAAATTAAATTGCATTATTACTTTATAGCTTTGAGGGCACATACATGTTGCCACTAGTGTCTATTATGATCATCATTCCATTAGAGAGTGACCCAGGCAGCACTTGGTTCTAACCTATTTAACTGCCTGATTTAATTGCTCCATTAAGGACTTTTAGTCTGTTATTTAAATTATCACTGGCTTTGTCTCGAGGAGTAACAAAAGAAGTATAATTTATTGTTTAGATAGGCTCAATGAGGACTTTTGATGTTCTAACAGGCTAAAATTGAAACAGCAACTACCAAATAAATAAGCCATTAGAATATAAACTGAAGAATAGTAATAATTATCTCTGTACCTATCATTCTTTCAGCCTCCTACCCTTCCCCTTCACTGGACACCTCCCCCTTATCCATCCGGACTCAGCATAAACAACCCTTCCTCCTGAATTTCTCCTGAATTAGGCCCCCTTGTTATGTGCTCCCTCTACTTTCCCTGTTGTAATACTCACCATGCTTTGCTGTAATTACATTTTTAATGTCTAACTTTGCTGCTAGCTTATAAGATCCTTGAGGACAGGGTTCATGCCTGTCTTGTTTACCACTCTGTACCCAACACCCAGCACAGTGTCTGACCCACAGAAGGTGTGTGACACATGTCTGTTAAATTTAAATGAAGTTAATTTGATCATTACCAATGATTTGCAGTTTGGATCTTAGTGAAACCTGTTAGATTTACTTCCTATTACGTGTAGGAAACTTATGTCTATGGGCAAGGAAATCACATACAAAGATTTTCAGAACAGACAAAAATAAGAAACTGGATAATTAAATTATTATAGGGATAGTCATATTAGAGGATATTTCAGTCTACATAAGGTTATATTTCTGAAGTGTTTCTGAATGACATGGGGAAATTCTCAGTATGTAATGTTAAATAATAATAAAACTGATATTTATCAAGTGTTATGAGCCAGCCATTCTTCTAACAGCTTTATATACATTAACTAACTTAATCCTCCCAGTAAATCAACAAGATCCCCAAGTGATTCATATATTCATGAAAGTTTGAGCAGCACTGACCATTCCCCTCATTTTACAGAGGAGAAAAATGGAGACCAAAAGAGTTAACATCCTTTTCCCAAGGTCACACAGCTGGGAGGGTGTGGGGTAGGGGACAAGAACAGAAGAGCTGGATTCAAACCCAAGATGCTTGAAACTCAGACCAGTGTTCTTTCTGTTAGAACGCATTGTAAAGCTTTGAATTTGACGGATGTTTCTTTTTCTCCCTTCTCCCACCTCCAAATGGTTTCCACCCCGTGGAGTACCTAAAGCTTGGTAATGCACAAACGCTGTGTCATTCCCTGAGGAAATTTAAAGTTGGCAGAGGGAGGCTTAGAAATTAAGTGCCTGAAAGCCAGTAACTAGCCCCAGAGATCTCCAAGGACTGCTGTCCAGTCCAAGATTCCACGACATCTGCACCACAGCCTTGAATAGAAACCAGAATGCTGGTATCCAATGCAGTGAGAATTTATTTCATAGTTATCAAAGCAAACCAAAGGTTATCAGTGGGTTGGACATTTAAAGATTAAGTACAGCTGATCGCACTCAGCTCTTATGCAGGTAGCTTAACTTCAGTGGGTCTGGTCTCTCTCTGAGGGGAAAATGGAGGTGTTTATGATCCTGTATCATAATGGGTTCCAGGTGACCCAGGCTAGGCGGCTGAGTCAGGCCCTCTCTTCTTTGATTTACATGGCAGGATCCAGGCCATCCCTAAATTGAAAAGATATAGTAATGAGCAAATGCAGAAAAAGAAAAGAGAAAAAAAGAGCTGAGGGAAAACGTGGAGTGCTTTTCCAAGTCCAAAGTGAGCTATGGCTGCCCTCTCTGCCTCAGAAGGTATGATCATAAATTACTAGCTAATGTTTAGCACTGGGGCTCTGGCTCATGATATATTACAGAAGACAAGATGCCTCCAAGCAGAAAACACTGTAATTGGGGAGCAATAACATCTGTGTCAGTCATGGGACTGCAGTTAAAGTGAACTGAGAAATTACAGGCCGGACTGCATATGCAAAGTAATGATATGCACATTTTTTAGCTAAAAAGATATGTCATCAAGATATGGGCCTCTTTAAGTTCTCTGGTGTCATGAGAGCCTGAAGAGTATCAGTAGGACTCCCAGATTTCTGTTTTAACATTAGCACCATGTTAGCCAACACCTCAAGAGGATTACAGTTTAGAAGGCAAGGAAGCCTGAGGAAATTGGAGTTTGGGCTTAGTTTTCTGGGGTGTTGATTCTAGGTCATTGTGATGCTTTGCTGCATGGAGCAGGTCATCTAATCTCTCTGAGCCTCCTTAATGTGGCATGGTCAAAGAATTACACATGACGGAGCTGGGTCTCAAGCCCAGATCTTCTGGCTATAAATCCGGTCATCTTCCCAGTGCATCTCTGTTATGATGCTGATATTTAAGTCATTATAATACAGTGAGTAGATGCTTATTTATTCTGGGACTGAAGTGTGTGCCAGGGACTTTTGTTCCTGGATAGATCAAATAAAAGAAAACTGCTTTCTTGCAACCTTCCATTTAAAAAAGTCTCCAGTCACATGATAATTGCTAAAAAGCCAAGCCACCCAGAAGTGTTCAGGAAGAGGCTGCCAGCTGGGGGTAGTCTATAGAGATCTAAATTGACTTAAAAATTCTGCCCAGATGGCCAGACTCTGAGGTCCCTTTTGACTCTGATAATTGATGATCTGGGGGCTCACTACTGAGCCCAAAGTCCACCTGTGACTTCAAACACCCTCTTTCTTCATAAGTGACTTCATAGACTGATTCACAGGCAAATGAGAACCACACTACTCCTTACCACCATGCTGTGTCTCCTTGGCCCTTGTCCAAACCAGCACAGTGCTCTTAACTGCATCTCCACAGGAAAGACTAAATCCACACTATAGAAAGTCCTCGTCACTACACCATGAATTTTGAGCAAACAAACCCCTAGGAGGCTTCATCTCACTTTCATTCCAACCTGCATATTCAGGTACCTGAGCAAGCACCTGGGTTTGTTTCTCTGTCTGGCCTTCATAGAGCAGTGCCCCAGGTGAACCACCCCCTTGGATTCGCCACCAAACACCGTCTTTCAGGTCTTCCAGTTCCGTTCTCCTCCTCCCGTCAGGCCCAATTTACATATTTTTGCCGCTGGGCCCCCACTTATAAAGGAGGGGTGCTACGGGGTTACCTTTATGCCATTGCTGCTGCCCAGTCCCAGCCAATGTGTGATCTAATCCAACATCAAAGCTACCGTGTGGATTTCTCACCACCAAACTACTATAACAGCTCTGTATCTACCATCAGAATTCTTTAAAATCTGGTTGTTGTAGACATGAGTTTTCCAAGGGCTCAAATGCACCATTTTTATAAACTTATTTATTATTTGCTGACTAGTGTTGCCTTTGCCCATATTGAATATCTGCCTCATGTGGTACATAAAAATTCCTTTACTTTTTAACAATAAACTAATTCTTACTATGAAAAAAATCGTTTAGCATAAATTGACTTATCTCAAGAGTCAAGAGAATATAAAGTATGGTAGATTGGAAAGTCCAATTTTTGCTTTTCACTTAGACTGAAGCCTGGTGGTTTAAACTATTCTAAGGTTGTTTGTGTTTTACGTTTATATCTAAGGCAATGCTGTAAGGGTGAAACTATACAGAATGGATCAATACCTAGCACAGAGCCCCAAACTATATATCCAAAATGCATCCTCTTCACTCCCCAAACTTAGGAACATTCCTGACAATTCTTAATGTGGTTTTTGTTTTAATTCATTTATATCTTATCCTATACAAAAAGGACCTGAAACAGTCTTCTGGAAAGATGGACAGTGTCCTCAGGCTCTTTCTTTGGAGCATCTAAAAATGCTAGCCATGTGGCGAGGTTGAAGAGAAGATGCTAAGCTGTCTCCAGTTAAGAAAGTGTTTAAAATGCTTTGAAATCTCTGATCCCTACAAGCACCCACCTGACAACATCACTGGAATAAATTTCCATCGGTGGCAGAAACTTCTTGCATTCAGGGGTGACCAATGAGATGTAAGTGGAAGTTTATATAAGGAGCTTACTCAACTGGGAGGAACAACCCTGGGACCTTTCCCTCTTTCCTCGTTCTTTCTACCTCGTATGTGTCAGGTTGCCAGATTGAGCAAATAAAACTATAGGATGTCTAGTTAAATTCAAATTTCAGATAAACAACAAGTAATTTTTGGTCTAAGTATATCCTATGCAGTTTGGGACATACTTATACTAAAAAATTATTTGTTGTTTATCTGAAATTCAAATTTAAGTGAGTATCCTGTATTTTATCTATTTTATCATGTCCCCATGAATTTGGACGTGAAGACTGAAGCTCCAGCAGCCATCATGGACCATAAAGAGAACTTACGGCCAAAAGCCACACACCAAGGATGATAGAAAGGAAATATGGAGGAATCCAGAAGACCAGGAAATGCCATACTAACCCTTGGCCACCTTCCTCAGAACTTTTTCTACATGATATAAATAAAGCTTTATCTTGTTTAAGCCACATTATTTGGAAATTGTTACGTGTAGCCAAATTCAGTCCTAACTGGGAAGCTACCATTTCCACATTCTTTTTCCTCTCCATCCTCTTTTATGTTCCTTTTTCTCTTCCCAGTGCCCATCCTGTGCATTTTAGGTTGATTTTATTCATTTACAAGAATAAATGGGTAGAGTAAATCCCACACAATTATTTGTACCCTTCCTACAGCTTAAGAAACAGTTTTAAGTAACAAAGAAAATATAGAAATATGACTTGAAGCCCTTTAGGAAAAAAATGTCTGAGGGACTCTCAAAAGACCACCAAGCAATGAAGAGTTCCTTCTAAGGACCACCATGAACATATCGCATTTGGAGAGGTTTGTTTCAGGGAAGATGTGAAATTAGGCAGAGATAGGAAGCACCGATGAAATTCTAAAGAGAAGGGAATACATTAGAAAATATCCAACACTGTTTTACCTCTAATTCCATGGCACTGTGCATTGCCTTAATAATCATAATTATAGCTAATAATTATTAAACACATATATCAGAACCATACTAAGCATTTTATTCATGTCTATATACACTACTTAACACCCATGCTGACCCCATGAGGTTGATATTATTAGTGACTTTATTTTCCATATACGGAAACCAGGACTCAGAAAGGAAAAGGAACTTCTTCCAAATCAAAAATCATGCAAGACGTGCAGCAGGAGTTTGAGTCCAGGTCTTTCTGGCTCCAAGGCCCAGATTCTGTGCTCTTAATCACAAAGCTGTACTGTTTCCACTTTAGCTGATGATTTGACAAAGACATTTCAAGACTCAGTTCAGTTTTTTCATACACATACGCACGTGCGCATACACACTTCAAATATATATGCATATACATATATATAACTCCTGAAGTAGGAAAAAAAGTATCCAACTCCACAGGCAAAAGGATTGAGCACATGTTAAATGAATTGGGGCCCCACTTCCCGATATCCTGCACTTAAACTCTGCAGATGAAAGGATGCTCTGCCTGGATTTAGCTCCCTTCTAAAAATTCCTAAAAGCACGATACAAAACACCAGATTTTTATCAGGTTCATTGTTACTCCGAGCCCCGCTTACTGAGTGGAGAAACTGATGTCCAGAAATCAGGGTACCCTAGGAGAGTGTTAGAAATGATAGAGGGTGAGGAGGGAGAGAGTACATCTGGAGAACAATTAAAGTTTAACTTTGAGTGACCCGAGCATCACGTGTTTAACCGTCTCTACCAACTTGCTCTTACCATGAGAACATTTCTGTTTTTATGTCTCTTAAAACCACAGATTGATCAGGCAAACCCACCACACAGGCTCACTTTGTTGTGACTTAGCTTTAGCATCCCCTGAGAATATCCACAAAATTTGGACAGCACTTAGCTTCCTTGGACCTGCGGACACAGGCCACGATGGTATAACATGATGAAGAGCTCCCTCTGAAGATTGCTGAATCACAGGAAAAGCACAATCCAAGCAGGAAAAACGTGCCTTGCACTTTTCCACAGAATTCACCTATTGCAACTGGGGGTGGTTAGGTTTCTATGAATAGGGCACCTAAGGAGAATAGCTAATAACAGACTGATCCAGAATTGAGAAAGAATAGCATGGCATCTTGCCCCAGTCATGAATAGATGACATAACAAAGAGGGAGGAAAAAGAAACAAGGAACTCAGGAGTAATGGGGAGACCAGGGCTCACCAGCCAGGCGTCTGGTAAGCACAGAGTGTGGGAAATTTTCCTTGCCTCTGAGACACATATTGTTGTCCAACAATGGCACGGCGGCTGACGTTGCAAAGCCTCCATTTCAGAGGAGAAACCAGCAGAGGTGTTCTGCTCCTCCTCTCCCCTTTGGGAAATCCTGGGAATTGCCAGCCAGCTTGCAGTATTGTTAAAGATGTGAGATAACAACATGCGGCAAGCTCTGTGTTTATAACGGGCAGAGAATGGGATTAACAGAATTCTCAGGGCCTCATGACAACGTCACGCAGTAAAACTTGCTCTGGACTAGGACGCCAGAGGATAGCAGTGGAGCCCGTGCTCAGACAACAACTTAAGAGAATTTGGCAAGTAACCCCACCTCTCTGGTCCTAGTGTCCTCACCTGTAAGCAAGAAGGCTATATTGCCAGCTTAACGCATCTCTTCATTCAACAATATTTGAGCTAGAGTTGCATAAGGCCTATGAAGGAAAACAATCATCATAAAAGGAAAGAGAGCAGGAGTTAAGCTGGCACTAAAGTAAGGTAATCAGGGAGGCTGCTCTGAGAGGAGACACTGAGCAGAAACCAGTATGATGAGGAGGCAGGTGAAGATCTGGGGAAAGAATGTCCCAGGCAGAAGGAACAGCCATGTGCAGCCATAAAATAGGAGCATGCTTGTCATATATGAGGTACATCAAGGGGGCCAATGTGGCTGGAGTAGAAAGAACAAGGGGAATAGTGGTTGGAGAGGAGTTGGGGAGATAAGTAGAAGCCAGACCGTGTAAGTTTAGAATCAGATTTTAAGCTTAATGTGTGATACAAACCCCCTGGAGGGTATTTATTGAGCCGAGAAGTGTCCTGAAACTTCTTAAAAGATCACTTTGGCTGATGAAAGTGGATCAGTCACTTACTCATTCAATAATAATTTACTGAGCATCAATATCCACCAGGCTTTGTTGCAAGTGCAGGGGGTTAATCAGTGAATAAAATAGGTCTGTGTTCTGATAGAGACTGCATTCCAGTGGAAGACTGCTTGGAAAACAATTATAGTGGTCTACTGAAAAATGGCAGTGACTTGGAAAAAGGCAATAGTATGGGAGTAATAAAGACGAATCAGTTTCCAGATTTGTTTTGAGGGCAGAGCCAAAATGATCAGTTGATAGATGGATGTGGGGGTAAGAAAGTAAACAATGAAGAATTACATGATTGATTGACTGATAGCAGGTAGATAGATAGATAGATAGATAGGTAGACAGATAGCAGGTAGATAGATAGATAGCAGGTAGATAGATAGATAGATAGATAGCAGGTAGATAGATGGCTAGATAGATAGATAGCAGGTAGATAGATAGATAGATAGCAGGTAGATAGATAGCAGGTAGATAGATAGATAGATAGCAGGTAGATAGATAGATAGAAGGTAGAGAGATAGATAGGTAGCAGATAGATAGATAGTAGATAGATAGCAGGTGGATAGATAGATAGCAGGTAGATAGATAGATAACAGGATAGATAGATAGATAGCAGGTAGATAGATAGATAGCAGGTACACAGATAGCAGGTAGATAGATAGATAGATAGATAGATAGATAGATAGCAGGTAGATAGATAGATAGATAGATAGATAGCAGGTAGATAGATAGATAGATAGATAGCAGGTAGATAGCAGGTAGATAGATAGATAGATAGATAGATAGCAGGTATATAGATAGATAGCAGGTAGGTAGGTGTATAGATAGCAGGTAGATAGATAGATAGATAGCAGGTAGATAGATAGCAGGTAAATAGAGAGATAGCAGGTAGATAGATGATAGATAGATAGATAGATGATAGATAGATAGATAGATAATCCCTCTGTCTCCCTCTATTTCCCTCCCTTTCTTGCTTTTTAACCTGAGCTGGCTCCTGAATGCATCCTTCTCATCATTCTAATTTCTGCTCAAATGTCACCTCTTCAGAGAGGCCTTCCCTGACAATTTTAGTTTAAAATGTCACGTTAACTCATTACTCTCCTTCCTTTTACTACTGTTGTGCCATTTACTGAAATAAGGAAGATTTGGGGAGGAGTACAGTTTTATTTGGAGTCCTGATTTGGAGGTGTTAACTTTAAGATGCCTATTTAATATCCAGGAGAAGATACATGTTCAGCTGGTTTGACATATAGCTTGGAGGTCAGGGGAAAGGCTGGAAGTGAACATAAAAGTTTGTGATATCACCTAAGAAAGACAGGCATATATTTAAGAGAAGAAGACACAGTACTTCCTAGAGTATTCCAAAAATTAGAGATCAAGAAGGGGAGGAGTAGCTAGTGAGACTGACAAAGAAGGCGAGCATGACGTCCCAGAAATCAGGTGAAGAAAGTGTTCCGGAAAGAGGAAAGCATCAGCTTTCTCAGCTGCTTGGGAGTTGAGTAAGTATTAGAAAAGAACCATTGGATTTGACAACATGGAAGCCACTGGTGGCCTTGAGTGGCTCCAGTGGATATATAGGGACAAAATCCTGATCAAAATGGGTTAAAGAGAAAATGGGAGCCGAGGAATTAGAGACAGCTCCTCTAAGTTTAGACAGCTCTTTTACAGAATTGGATCATAAAGGGTGTAGAAAAATAGGCAGCAACTAATAAGAGAGAAGCTTTTGTTTGTTTGTTTGTTTTAAAGACGGGAGCTGCAATTTGAAAAAACAACTTTAAAAAAGATTTTTTGACACAATCATGAAAATTTGAATGAAGACTGGCATAAAATGATATTAAGGAATTGTTATTAATTTTACTAAAAGTGATCATGGAATTGAGGCGGTGGTTTTTTAAATTCCACGTGAAGGATGTATTACTAAATAAAATAAAATCTGGGATTTGCTATAAAATATATGAACAAGGAAAAGAAAGTTTGGGGAGATAGATAAAACTAGATTGGCAAAGTACAATGGTTGAATTCGGATGATGGGTATATGGAGTTCATTATACTTTTTTCTCTACTTTCATGCATGAGTCAAAGATTTTAAGATGAAAAAAAAAAGATGAGAGCTAGTTATATTATGGCAGTCTGCTGTTGCCATAATGGTCCAGGGACCTGCTAAGGTGATGTCAGAAGAGGCTGAGTGGGAAGCCAGGATTTCTACCACCCCCAGAAGATAGTTAGCCCCCTCTACCCTCAGTGTTTCAGTGGGGGGCATGGAAATAGCAGTAACAAGATGCCCTCTCCCTTCCAACCAGCATGATGTCATCAGAGGCCTGGGGGACGCCTGAGCCCATCCACTCCTCAGCAATAACAGAGTTCCACCCCCTCCTCAAGAGTCAGTGGAGGCTGAATAGGGAACTGGACTTCCACCCACACTGGGCAGAATCAAGGCAAGACCCCCCTCCCCTCCCAGTGTGGAATCAGAGGAGGCCTGCTAAAACAGAGGATTTAAACAAGATTCATTGTCTCTACACAATACCCAAAACATCCAAGATACAAATGAAAATACTTCGTCATACCAAGAACCAGGAAAATCTCAAATGAGAAAAGACCATCAACAGAGGCCAACACCAAGATGACACAGATGTTGGAATTCTCTGACAAGGATGTTAAACCATCCATTATAAAAATGCTTCAACAAGAAATTATGAACACAATTGAAACAAATGAGAAAAATAAAAAGTCTCAAATAGTATATACAAGCACAGCAGGTTAGGAAAAGGAGCTTGCAGAAAATTACTATCTTCCACATTGTTCATATTAAAAAACTGAGTCCCCCAGAGTCAGCAGACGTGAAAAAGTCTTGTCCACATCTGGTCCACTGCATCACCATCCCTGGGGTCCCAGCTGTTTAAACCATCACATATTTCCCAAAACTCAGGCCACATTTCAGCAACTCCATAACCTATTGCATCACTGAATGTTTTCCCAGCCTGCTCCCTGGAAAGAAGAATTAAGATTTCAGAGTGTCACTTCAGTAACAATGTTGTATCCAAAGTAATACTAAGTCCCAAAGACTAAGATTTTAGAGATTCCAAGATTTCTTCTGAAGTTTCATCCTGCTTCCTGGAGTTGTTAAGTTGAAAACATTTATCAATACATTACAGAAAGGTCAGTTAGAAAACACTCCAGGGAGATGATCAGAAATGAATTGTGGGGCTCATGCTCTAACCATTTCAGAAAATGTTTGCATGCTTCCTTTCAGCACCACATCCATGGAAGAAAGTGGGTAGAGAAACAAGGAATAGAAAGAACACAGCATACAAATCCTCAAAACTTGGTGTTTGTGTTATTTTGTCTACTTTTCAGCCTTGACTCACTGTTCACAGTGGCTATGTCTTTTTAAACTCAAAGTACAAATAAACTTATGTCTAAAATAAAGGGAAAAGGAACTAACATGTATTGAATACTTAAATACTTACTATATGTGAGACTCTATACCAGACACCTTACATGTATCTTTTTTATTCCTCAAAATAACTCCATGAAGTAATATTATTATCACCATGTTATAAATGAGAAAGCTGAAATTTCAATAATTAGATAACTTACTGTTTCACACTGCAAAGTTATGGAACTGGATTTTGAATACAGAACTGATGGATCTTTAGGCCACTACACCTCTACTATACCATGAAGTTTCCATACAGGTATTATATTCTCAGAAGGACATTCTAGCTGCGGGCAACTCCAGGCCTCTCTTCCTCTCTTCCACTTAGGGAATATTTTTGTTTGTTTTTTTCCTTAAGTATCCATTCAAACCCCAATTTTAGTGATTGTACCTGTAGAGAAAATGGGTTTGACTGAATGTTTAGTACGTAGACTATTCTTATCTTGGTACTAGACCCTTTTTTTCAGATACCTCTATTGCTATATCCCCAAGGGGGAAAAAAAATGAAAACAGAGGAGGATTTTTTTTTAAGTATCTGAAGACAATAAGTTATATATAGAGAGAATGGCTGTGCAATAGTAGGAGGCATATTTTGGGAAAACTAGGCCTATGATGTCCAAAGTACTGTGCTAAGTATTAGTAAGAATTAAAATACAAGTTACAGTCCTGCCCTTCTGGAAGCCTTAGGAGGAAAACATATCACATAGAAAGCTACTGACCTCTAAGTGGTCTAAGCAGCTCCTGACATAAAGACCCTGACACTGAATCAATCCTGCATCCAAGAAGCCCCTGACTAGATATGGGTGCCGCTGCCCCCAGGGCTTTCAATTCTCCCTCCTCAAGCATATCTGACAGGAGCTGCCACTGCTGAGATCACCAGAACCAAGGATGCCCTATGCTCATGGGCAGGGCACCACAATAAGACAGGACCCCCGTGTCAAACTTTTCCAAAAAATAACTTTACATATCATCATTAGGTTCCAGTCCTGAATCTTAACAATTCAGTTCCACTGTGAGTTAAATGTGCTTATACGGAGCAGCCGACGTACCACTTGGCATTGCCTAAGCCACCACGTGTAGCATCATTCCTATGGTAGAATGCGCTCAAAGGTCTAAAGAACCAACTAGCATATCTGTAAGTTAATAAGACAGTGGACATGGAGGAGGCTGTCGGTATGGGACTGAGTGTTAAATGAGTCATCTGGGCAAGTGGACTGATCAGCAGCAGCTTCAGAAAAGACTGGATTTTACCTGGGCTCTGGAAGACAGGATTCCGATTGGCAGATGTTGGATAGCTTTTGCAGGAAGGGGGTGATATAATCAGGCCTTCAAAATTGGGAAAGGGAAAAATCCACTTAGGGGTCCATGGAAAGAGTAGACTTTTCTCATTGGAACAGAGGGTCTGGTTTGGGGTACAGAGTTTAAACAGTCGAGGCAGTGGTTTGGTGCCTGTATCAGTGAGGCTTCCATCAGGTAACAAAAACCACATCAATTATTTCAACAGAGAGAATTTAATATAAACAACTGTTAACTAAGTATAAAGTTGTTAACTAAGAGTAAAAAGAGAACTCTAGGGTATCACTGAGGTAGCAACTGTAGGAAGCAGCTATCACCCTTAGGCCTGGGGGACAAAAAGAAGAGGGATAATTAAAATGTAGAAACTTAGAGGAAGGGACCCATGTGCCTGGGACCCGAATCTCCGAGGAGAGGCTGGGACTGGAGTCTCTGAAGGGGCTCAAGAAGGCTGATTCTCCAAGGGTGAGGAAAATGGCAAACTGGATTCAGCTGTTGCTACAGGAAGGCACTGTGGCAGCAGG
>NW_006773947.1:2707886-2720850 GCF_000442215.2 Lipotes vexillifer | reverse complement strand
AGGAATGAAAAATGAGGCTGAACTACACTCATAGGACTCACAAGCAGACAGGAAGCAAGAGAGGAAGCAGCAAGTCCCTGCTCCCCTCTAGCACGCCAGTCTCCCTCTAGCGCCCCCTATTGGCAGGGCCAACAGAAACCCAACTGGCAAAGCAGAAATATAGCCCTGAGTCTCCCAGCCTCAAATAGCAGAGTACAGGGGGGCCTTGAGCTGAGAGACAACAGCTTAAAAACCTCCACAGGGCCGACTTAGAGTGCCTTGAATGCTAGGCTCAGAAATTTTAACTGTCTCCTGTAATAAAAATTGAGAATTTAAATTTTTTTGTAAGAAAGTTATATGATAAAAGTAGAATTTTTAAAAAGTTTAATCTGGATGCAATATGTAGAATGACTTGAAATGAGGATAAAAGCAGGAAGACCTATTAGGACACTACAGTACTTTACAGTCTGAATAAAGCAGGCAAAATGGAAATGAAAAGGAAAGCATAAATGCAAGAGACACTACATACAGAAAACTAACAGCATGTTATGACTGATATTATGAGAAAGAAAAAGAGTGAAAATTCCAAGATGGTCAAATATTCTGCATAAAGTTATGTATTATGAACTTGCAAATGCTTCTAGAGATAACTTCCTGGAAGCTGATAAGACTCTGTCCTATTTAGATTATGATGAAGATAGTAGTCCAAGTACGTGAATAAAAAATGAATTATTAGATAATGATATTGAGATAACTGGGTATTCACTAAAAATACAACACGAAACTGTTTCAAAGAGTTCAACAGAGAGAGAGAGAGTCTTTAACTGCAATAGAAGAGGGTATAGAAGAGTTATACATAAACTCAGAGTGAGGAAAGCATTAGGCACAAAATCTAAAACTTCAAAACAAAACTGAAAAACAACTACATTTAAAAAATATAAATTTTATATGAAAAAAACAATAAAGTAAATTGACAAGGGAAAGCTTGGGAAAATATTTGCAATATAAATGAGAGACAAATAATTTCTTCAGTATGTAAAGAACTCTACAAATAAACTTTAATGACTAAAGAAGAAAATCAACAAAGTAACAGAAAAACAAACACAAGCTATGGGCAGTTTGCAAATAAAGGAAATATAAATAGTTCTTAACCATGTGAAAAGAAGTCAGCCTTCCCCAGAATAAAAAAATTAAAATATAGTCATACTTAAATACCATTCTTTAACTTTCACATTGACAAAGATCAAAAAGTTTGAAAACAGAAAAAGGGTGTGGACAAGCAGTGCTCTCATTCATTGTTGACGGTAATATCAACTGGTACAACTTTTCTGGAGGACAGTTTGTGAATATCTTACAAATTTTAAATGTACATACATTTTGACCTAGAATTTTTACTAGGAATTTATCCTACTTAGGTAACTCCACATTGTAAAAAGAAAAGAATATAATATCATGGAGAGACATAGCAGCTGGTGCATTAGATGACCGTAGTGGTTTTCCTTCAGGTGGTCTAACAGCAAGAAAGCTCAACAAGAAGGGCTTCAAGATACCTGTCTGAAACCAACACCAATGTGCAAGCTTTCCAAGCAACTGGCATCTGAGAGCAAGAGGTATCTCATGACAGCAAGGCTATAACTTTGAATGCAAAACTGAGGGTCTTCCAACTTACTTGAGTAATTCCTGACTCTTTCTTACAACTTTACAAATATTTGAGGAAGCAAAGGATTGGGAAACTTCTCCTTAATTACAAGCCATGGTGTGCTCAGTCATGCCCAGTCCAAGCTCACCTTCCCACGTGTATTAGTTTTCTATTGTTGTGTAACTAACGACCACAAACTTAGCAGCTTAAAACAACACACATTTAGTATCTTGCAGCTTCTGTGAGTGTGAAGTCCAGGCACAGTTTAGCTGGGTATTGTGCTTAGAATTTCATGAGGCTGTAACCAAGGTGTCAGCCAGGACTGAGTTCTCATCTGGAGGCTTAACTAGGGAAAAACGTGCTTCCCAGCTTATGGGTTGTTGGCAGCATTCAGTTCCTTGCATCTGTAGGATTTGTGGCAACTTGCATTTCACAGATGACAAGGGAGGGAGAGTCTGCTAGCAAGACATAGTCTCCTATGATGTAACATAACCATGGGAGTGACATCTCATCACCTTTACCACATTCTGTTGATTAGAAGGAAGTCACAGGTCCCACCAACAGTCAAGGGGAGGGGAGAATACTAGAACATGAATACTAGGAAGTAGGGATCTTGAAAGTCACACAAAAGCCTGTGCAAGACACCATGTGATGGAAAGAGTCAATGGGGACCCATATACTCTGCTAGACCTATGCCAGGGGCTTTCTGCCTTGGATGAGCCATGTGTTGTTTTTGCTATTGTGAGACAATATCTGTTGGAGCACTACTTGTTATAGTCGAGAATAGGAAACAACCAAAATGAATATCAATGGAGGACTGATTAAATATATTATGTTATAGCCAGACCATGCAGCTATTTAAAAGAATGAAGAAAAATACTATGTATAGATCAGAACAATCTCCAAGACATACAGCTAAGTAAAACTAAAGCAAAGCGACCCTTTAACATGCTACCATTTGTGGTTAAAAAAAAAATTAGTGGTACAGGGGAGAGAATATCACTTAAATGGTATAAATAACTGGTAAAAGCTGCTTTGGGAAAGGAAAATGGAGGATTAAGGAATGGGAGTGAGAGAGAAACTGCACTGAGTATACTCTGTACTTATTTTTTAACTAAGTGTATATTGCCTAATTAAATAAGAATTAAATTAATAAGAATTTTTTAAGGAATTAATATTAAAATGTTGCCATTTTAATATTAGCGTATACCAAGATAAATCAGTGTCCTGATTCAATTCAATTTTCTTCCATTATACTGCAGCCCTGCAGATGTGTTCCTCAGGAAATGGCTGGTTGACTAACAATGTATTATCTCTCTGCAGTTGTTTATATTTTAGTAGAGCAATACTCAAAAGACCAAACCGCTAATGTTGAATTTTTAGGCACCAAAATGAGCTGTTGGGAGTTATCTGGTGGAGAGGAACCTGCCTAGAGAGGAACCTCTGGTGCAGGTCTCCCAAACTATAGTAAGAGCTTAGATTTAGACCATTGCAAGGGCCTTAAATTCCAACTTAACTTAAATTTAAGCTTTATCTGGTATCTTCCACCAGACAGATCTAACTACAATTATATTGTCATTGCCCTAAATCTTATTGAGAAATCAATTGCAAACACTAGGGGCTTAGCCTCAGCTCCTGCACCTCCTGCACAAAACACCTATCAACACTTCTGGATGTCTCTCCCCAGCCCCATTCTCATAGGCATCACTCAATCATTCCATGGGACAGACAAATACCACCCAATTGGTGGTGTGGACCGATAGGACAGGTCAGGATAATTGCCTACAGGCAATCCCTCCAAAGGTGAGGATTAGACTCACTTATCTGACATGAGTTGACTATTCTAACGCTTACCAGCCTGTTGAGAGGCCACACTTAAGACACTGTCAATCTGTGTCCCCAACTGATGTAGGTCCCACTTGGGGGATGCTAATAATTATAAACAATACTCCTTCCAGAGGCACCATGGCCATCCCCAGGACTGTACCTGTGATGACACTAGACATTCATCTGTATGCTTCCCAAGACCACAGCAACCTACACCCTACACTTGGTCATAGCATCTTCAAGGATTTGAGGAACCACCAGTAGTAGATTATGCTGTCTTCAGACATCTGTGAGATTTCTCTGAAACACAACCATCCTTAGTTACTTGGGGAAAGTCTCCTGAAGGATAACTGGCTCATTGTTTATTCTATGGGTGTTTATTCTTCTAGATGGAGTCATTCAATTAGAAAAGCTGTTAAGAAATTTGTTCTTGACTTTAACCAAAGAGATCAGTGACACTAGTTTGAGTCTTAAAGGCATTCAAGTCAGCCTCATCTCACTGGCCAGAGTTATTACTGATGAGAAAACTGCCTTAGACTTCCTCCTCAGAGGCCAAGGCAGAGCCTGTACAATCCAAATACACCCTGCTGCTCCTGGATTAATGCCTTGGGCTGAGTGGAAAGGTCAATACAGAGCCTTCAGGAGAAAGCCACCTGGCTTTCTGATGTAGACCCTGGTGGTTTGTAGAACTTTTTCAGTTGAGTCCAGGGCTCTGGGAAGCAGTCTGTACTGCAGTTCCATCCTGCTGCTTGATGTCCTGTTGATAGTTAGAAGTCTTAATTAAATGCTGTATGAGACTATTGAATGGGATTGGTCTCAGCCTTTGTTGGTCATAGTTATCAAATCTCAGCCCTGGCAATTGCCTCTTTTCTCCTACCTGATGGCTTCCCTGATGCCACTGAGGGGTAAGATACCAAGGGACCTGATTAATGCCACACACACCTAACCTATAAAAGCAGGGGCATTAACAACACCCCTGGGGGCAAACCTTGACCAGTGGGAGATGGGAGATGGCAGAGAAATTCTTCTCAAATCATCCTTAAGAAAATCTTAGGACACCTATTCATTATTATATTTATTCTTTATCTATAAAAAAGTAATTAAACTTTACTCATATTGCCTGTTCATCTTAGCACTGGCCCCCACACATGGTCTGACTGGTTATGTGTCACATACACATACCACAGGAGACATCCCAATGGATGAATGGGAACTTCATGAAGGAAAGAAGTTTTCAGGGATCTCTCACCTGTTTGCTTGTTTTCCCTATATGGCCACGTATTTCAGTTTATATAGGCCTGGAGGCATGAGCTACAAATTACATCATCTAGCTTTAACTAAACTAGCCCTCAAGAAATGGACAAGTGGCTTGAAAAGATTTCTGTAAAGAAACAGCAAATTGAGGATAATATTAATAACAAGTACAAACAAACAAGAAAATGGCAGAGCAGATTTTTCTCTTACTTGTGATATAAATTCCTTGTCTACCACACTACAGTGCCAGTCCAGCCAGATGCGGCAGGAAGCAGACCTCCTGGACAGTGCTCTCCTCCCAAGGTCCAAAATGATGTTGTGCAAGCTTTATGCCACCTCAACCCAGTGGAAACCCACCACCACCACCCTACCTTAGGAAAAGGCTGAGGAAATCAGAACTGTACTTGTCCGTAATCCCATTGGTTTATACATGGGCAGAGACCAAACAGATGGTACTCTCCTGCCAAAGGAAGGAGGAAAGAAGTGTGGGGAGAGGGTGGACTCTTCCTCCCCAGAACTGCTGAGAGGGCAGAAGTCTTAGCAGAGGTTCCTTTTTTATCGAAACATGAGAAGGGCAGATAGTAAGCATCCTCCGCTCATCTCCCACTGCCCCCAAACAGCAGAGTTCCAGTTAAAGAGATCTCGTTTTCTAGGAGCTTAGAAACTAAGACTGAATAAAAGTATATCCACAAAGAGCTATAATGTAAAAATATATTCCTTATATTAAATAATATCATATTTATGTCAGGGGAAAAGAATGTTCAGTGAGAAGAGCATGTGGGGTAGACTTAAAGGCAATGAAGATACGTCCCTATGAGAAGCAGAGCGATGATCCTGGTTGCGAGGGCATAGATAAGGGGCAGTTCAAAACGACCAGCGAACGTCTTTATGCATTAAGGATCCAGGCTCTGATGTGAAAGAAGACTTCTCTGAGGCTTCAGGATTAGCGTAACTCAGTGAAAGCAAGTTGTATAAAAGATGGTGATGCTATACAAGTATTAGAGGGTGGAAGTCTTGAAAAAATATTTCATATTGCAGGTAGGCTTTGGCAGAAGGTCAGATTCAGGTCAAAGTAAAGCAGAGCAGCATAATGAAAAGAAAATAGGTTTTGGATAGAACTGGGTTCAAATCCCAGCTCTTCCACTTACCAGCTGTGTGACTTCTGACACGATGTTTAACCTCTCTGAGGCTCACTTTCCTCACTTACAAAAGGGGGACAATATTGCCTACCTCAGAGTTGTTTTGAGGGATAAATAAGATAATAATGTAAAACGCTTGGTACAGGGCTTCTCTCCACATGGGTCTTCAGTAACAAAGGCTGTTAGTAAAGAAAGCAGCAACAGCTGAGCTATTCAAGGACATAGACATAAGTAGTGTTAGACTTAAGTGAAAAATGACTCAGGTGTTTGTTGCTGGGCCCTCAAGGAGAAGGTATGCGTAGAAGAACACTGAGGGGATAAAGTGTGGACTTTTGTAGTTTGGCTATTTTCTTTGGAAATTTTTGCTCTGTTTTCAGTTTCCCTCATGGAGAATTCCCTGTGTTGGCCACTTGTGTTTGCTTGCCGCACATGCAAAATTGTCACAGATAAGATGGCATCTCCTTTAGTTGGCAATAGAGACTCACCAAATGCCCAAGGCCTCCTCAGGAGACATGTAATCTCACTGTCCAACAGACTGTTCAGGAAAGGTAGCAGAGCATCACTAAGGACGTCCTAACTCACTGGGGGCCAATGTGTTATGATGTCACTTTGCTTATTCTATGTCAGTTTTACTCCAGTGCAGGCTGTAAGTAAAAAGAAGACCTTTCCAAGACAACACCACCCAGACACACCCAGGACTAACTTCAAGGGTCTAGAAAAGTTTTTAAAATCTTTCTCAGAATACTAATAGGCTCCTAGACACTCAGCCATGAGGCCTTTAAAGACTACCAATGAAATGATATTTCACTGATGAGTGCATCCAAAGGATGGACTGAGACCTGGTTTTTTTCTCCTTTTTGAAATGATTTTTAAATACATAAACACATCAGTGACCCATACATAATGAATTGGTGCCTGGATCTTTCTTGGAAGAGCCTTGGGTTGAAAATCCAAAGCATGTGTGCTCCAAGGCAAAGATCTCGGAACATTTATACACATGTTTTTGGCTACATGTAGCAGGGGGCAATGACACAGGAAGGGAAACAGAGGTCCATGTTCCAGGCTTCTTGAGAAACCATCTCAAACCAGCCCCATAAGTGTGTTCTTAATTCTGGATAAAGAGCCTGGGGGATCTCCTCAGGGTCCAAGGAAGGAGCCCTCCTTGTCTGAATCACATAATAACAAGAGGTGGAAGAGACTTAGAAATGACCTCTACTGACAGTGAGCCCAGTAGAGAATTCTCATCCTCAGCAACTCCATCAGGTGGCATCCAGCCTCGGTCTGATTACATCCAGGAACTGGATGCTCATTGCCACTTAGGACGGACCATTTCCATATTCAAACAGTGAAATTTTTCTGGAACCACTTTTGGAACTTGAGCCAAAGCCAGACACTGAGCTATAATCCCAGCTTTCTAGGAAGCAAAGGTCTCCTCCACCATGGGGGTGTGGAGAAACATACTATGAAATTAGAGTGACCAATAATTCTGGTTTGCCCTGGACTGTCCTGGTTTTAGCACTGAAACTCCTATGTCCCAGGAAACTCTAGGTGAAATATGACATAGGGCTAAAAATCACAGGCTTTCTAGTCCTAAGGGACCTGAGTTAGAGCCTCAGCTTTACGATTTAACCTGTTTCAGAGCTTTAGGCAAATAAATTCTTTATTCTAAGCTTCAGTTTCCTCATCTATAAAATGGGGATAATAATGTTCGCCTTACAGAGTCTATGTAAGGATTAAATAAGTACTATATAAGAAGAGTAATAGGGCTTCCCTGGTGGCGCGGTGGTTGAGAATCCGCCTGCCAATGCAGGGGAAACGGGTTCGAGCCCTGGTCTGGGAGGATCCCACATGCCGCAGAGCGGCTGGGTCCGTGAGCCACAACTACTGAGCCTGCGCATCTGGAGCCTGTGCTCCACAACAAGAGAGCCCGCGATAGTGAGAAGCCCGCGCACCGTGATGAAGAGTGGCCCCCGCTTGCCACAACTAGAGAAAGCCCTCGCACAGAAACGAAGACCCAACACAGCAAAAATAAATAAATAAACAAATTTAAAAAGAATAACAACCCAAGCCAAGCTGTAGGATGCTATAAAAAAATTTTTTTTAATTTAAAAAAGAGCAATATATCAGAAGAGCTTAGTAGTGTGCCTTGCACATGGTTTATAAATGCTAGCAAGTACAGCTACAATGAGTATACTTTGACATATATTGACCAAAACTTCCCTTCCAATTTCCAATCATATTTCTTTCATCCTTTGAAACACTGCAGAGCAAGTCTATTCCTCGTCCAAATGAAAACCCTTCAAATATTTGAAGGCTACAGCATGCTCCATGCCACCCACTCTCTACCTCCAACCCTGCACCATTCCAGTCTCCTCTTTTCCAGACTAAACATTCCCAGTTCCTTTGACTGTTGCTCATAAGACATCATTTCCGGAGCTCTGGCCTTCTTGCTAACCTTCTTCTAGATCTATCAGTCTTAAAGCACAGGCCAGGAACTGAGCACAATCCCTTGATGTTGTCCGCCCTGTGTGAGGACACTTGGATGATCACCTCGTTTCTTCTGGATGCTCTATTTCCAGCACATGGCCTCAGACCACATTAGCTTTTTGGCAGCCTTCACCCAGTTGGCTTACGTTAATCTGACAGTCAGCTAACACCCTTGGGCCTTTCTCTTATAAGCTCTTAAACGAGGTCTCCCTTGTTCTGGTTTCAGCTGATTCTTTAAGCACAAAAGCAAGAGTCTAAATTTGTCCCTATTAATTTTATCTTGTTGGTTTCAGCCTATCCTCCCCAGTTGTTGAGCTGTTTATGGCTCCTTAGCCTGTCAGCCAACATACTAGCTGTTTTTGTCAGTTTTGTGTCATCTTTAAATTTGATAAGAATGCTTCAACCCGTTTATTAAAAATACTGAATTTGAGGCCAAGAACAGAACCATTCAAAAGTTCTGTAAAGGTTAAGTCTGGTTAATATTAAAACTTCTACCATTTGTACAGTAATTGCTGTGAGCCAGGGACCGAGTTAGATGATTATGAACATTACCTCATTTCACGGCACACGATTCTTTAAGGTAAATATGATTGCCCTCTCCTTACGAATGAGAAAACCGAGGCTCAGAAATGTCAAATGCCTTACTCAAAGTCAAACAGCTAATAAGTGTTGTAGCTAGTAAGTTCTGTAGCTGCTCAAAATTCTTTCTACACTGCCTTTGGAAGGGGAGTTGTTGAGACCATGAAAAAATCTTTAAATCAAAGCCCTATTTGGAACCCCAAGGTTAAGTAAACCCCAATCACCTCCATCCCGCCTGTGGTCTTCATCTCAGTGACCCACAGTCACAACTTAGGGTATAAACCCTTCTCCTCATACTTCTCTCCTTTTATCAGGGCACTGTACTTCCTTGCTCCATCCTCAACCCGGATGCCTTCTCCCTACTCTATCCTTTAGTATTTCAGCTAATTTTCAAGAAACCCTCTCTTACGGTTTTACCCTTTTCCTAGTACATTCCCCCTTTGCAACACCTGACATTAAACTAAAACCTAAGGGCAAGACTTCCCTCATCAATTTCTCTCATAGAGACCTATTCATTAAATTCATCAGTCACTTTACAAATGCTTACTGAGAAAATTCCCTGTGCTGGGCACTGTGCCAAGAAGAAAAATAGAACAATGGAAAAAAGTGGTCCCTGTCCTCATGGAGCTTATAATCTAGGGGAGGAATAGACATCAAACAACTACACAAGAAAGCACCTAGTTACAAATGTAAGTCCTGAAAAGGAGAAGTTCAGTGTTCTATGAGAATATACAGTACAAGCACCTATTCTAGTCTGGACAATAAGAAAGTCTCCCTCCTTTTTTACCTTGGCCTTGCCGTGCAGCTTGTAGGATCTTAGTTCCCCGACCAGGGACTGAACCCGGGCCCTCGGCAGTGAAAGCACGGAGTTATAACCTCTGGACCGCCAGGGGATTTTTGAAAGGCCCCCTCTTTTAAAGGGAATATTTATTATATTTGTTGAGCATCTATTATATCTCAGAGAGTAGCAGCACGTATTATATATGACTATCTATAGGTACATAATGTTAATAAAAGACATAGAAGGAAATTAACTTTTATAATACAGTGTGATACCTGATATGTAATAGATAAGCACAAGAGCATTTGTATAGGTGCCAGGAATCAGGGAAAACTTCCTGTAAAGCACTCGGCCTCATTTTGATGCATAAAAATTATTGAGCCAGAGGAAGGGGACATTCCAGTCAATGGGAAGAACATATGCAAAGCTTTGGAGGCAGTTATATCCTAACACATTTGGAGATTTGCAAGGAGTTTACCATGGTTAAAGCGCAGACTATGTTTCGGGGTAAGGATGATTTTGACCCATCACACAGACGATCCAAGCTTTAAAGGTAAAAAAATCTTCAAGGATAGATGGTGCTTCACAAATATAATGTTCAGCTAGAAATAAATTATAATTACAACATTTGTGCTAGAAAAAGCTATTTTTGACTATCTGAGATAGATGTGTGTGTGTGTTTGTGTGTGTACATGTAGCCGAGGAGGACTGGAAGTTAAACTAGACTCCAAAATTATTTTATAAACAACCCACAGCAGTTTGACTAGGAATTTGTTTGCAGTCCAGGTCATAACATCATAAAACATGGCCAAAAATGTAGCTGTGACCCTGCATAAACAAAAGAAAAATAAAGTACAATGATCCCATTACTGATCATTCATACTGGCATGCATCTCATTAATTAGACTAAGTTAAAGTGGGTTTAAGTATCCAACTGATGAAAGGAGTTTTTGTAAAAGTTGGAATGTAGTGCAGCAATTTGTCTGTCCTGGCTGTGTTGCCTACAGACAGTCATTAATCAGAAAGGGAACTATTACTTCCCTATAGAATTCAGGTTCAGTTATTTTCCTCTTGAACTTACCTGGGAAGCTTTAACATGGAGAGTCATGCTACATCCATTCCTAATTGGAAAATTCAACTCATCCTTCAAACGTATCTCCTGAAGCTTAAATCCTTCTCTTTATTAGTCAGAATGTACCAACTGCAGTTGAGTTCCTTCCCATCTTTCACATACATCTTTCTGTCACTGTTAAGGATTATGGAATTAATTTTAAGGGGAGGGTTGAAAGCCTACATGTGGGGCTGTTTAAACAAAACCATATCTTTAGCCACAAATTAACCGAACCAGATGATCTAGAAACTCAACTGTGAAAAGTTTACTCTGCAGTAAGGTTTTGGTTTGGTTTGGTTTGGTTTCTTAAATAAAATAACAATTGAGGTTTTGGGGAAGTGACCAGAGTCTCAAATAAAATCTTGGACTATCTTTTTAAAAATTGTATACACCAACAACTTATTTTACTTTTGTTTTAAAGACTGCCTTTAATTTCTGACTTCTTTTTTCAATTAAGAAGCCGTATCATAAGGAGTATAGGTTACTGAGACATCGATCTTTCCCACCACACCAGGTTCACTACAAAATATTACTCTATTGTTTAGACCCATAACTCATTGTTATTAAATAGTAAGCTTATTTCATTATTGGACTGAAATTTTCATTTTCACTTGCCCTCTGTCCTTAGCTCTGCCCTGCTAATACCAATGAGTAAGATGCAAATATAGAAGTTATGCTACAAACAAATTTGTAGACAATAAAAATCCCAAAAGGACAGCAAATATTGTTGATAAAAGAATCAAGGTTCAGAAAGAACATGAGAGGTTTGAACAATGGACCAAATATAACAAACAAAATTAGAATGAATAATTACAAGACCCTATACCTGGGTTCAAAAATTAACTATGCAAGTAGCAGTAAGTATGTAAGAGACTTGGGAATTTTTTAATAATAAAATCAATGTGCCAACAGTGTGATATGATTCCAAAAGAAATCTAATGGCGCTTTATGGTGTTCTTGTAAATATATAATACCAATAATGAGAAAGTAGATAGCTCAGTACTGAATTCAACTCTGGGCACACATTAGAGTATGCTTGGGATATGCTTGGTAAAAGAGCCTGAATGCACATTCCATGAGAATGTGCTCAAGGGACTAGGTTATTTAACCTAAAGACAGGACTTGAGGAACAAACAGTAGGTATCATCAAATAGTTAAAAAGGGATTCAACTTATTGTGCATAGACCCATGGGGAAGAATTAGGATTATGGAGCCTAGATTTTAGGAAGACAGATTTCAGTGCAAAGGAAGGGACTTTTTTGTAGTCAGACAAATAGTGAGGCAAAGATGGAATAGGCTGCCTCCGAGTCCCCTGCCCTTCACTGGTGGTGTTCAAGCTCAGGCTGGACAACCCCAGCTAGGAATATCGGCAAACATCACAGTGAGGGCTCCAGCCTTTAGCCTCCAGCCTTAGACTATCCATTATTGGACTGGATAGTCTATGATCCAGCCTTTTTGGACAAACTCAGCTATCACAAAGGGACTCACCTGGGCCCCCACAAGGCACAAGATCGCTTTCAGCTGTCATAAAATATAGCCTTGAGTGAGGTAAAGCTGAAAGGAAGTTAATACTTTAGTTGTTCTACATGGGAACTTAGCCAAAAGGTCATGAAGCAATATATTTTAGTAGTGTGCAACGGCCTGACAGAGGGACAATTATTTTATTATGTGACGCTTCTTCTAACTGGGTGAGATCATATTCATGTTTCCAAGAACACTGCCCAGAATTTGTGGGGACTGCAGAGTGACGTAATGCCATACTTGAGCCTTTCAGAAAAATGGTGTGCTGAGAACAAACCCAACTTAGGATCCCTAAACACAAATCTAAGGACCCTTAGCCAGAGCAAAGAATACAAAGATCCATAAAGACAGAAGTCTCAGAGATTAAACGGGGAATTTATTTACCTAAAACATTTTCAGACAAAGTATCTTTAATGCTTGGATTTCCATCTTGATGATAAATGAAGCAAACCCACCATGATGTCCTGCTTCACTTTATACCATATCCTCTAATAAGGGATGGGGTCTGGGGTGTGCTGTAAAACCTAGAATCCTCATTTCCTCAGATTTTGTTTACGGTATTTTTCTAATTCTGTGAAAATACCTCTCTCTTTCTCTTTCTCTCTCTCTCTTTCTCTCTCTCTCTCTCTCTCTCTCTCTCTCTCTCT
>NW_006773947.1:2692486-2707820 GCF_000442215.2 Lipotes vexillifer | reverse complement strand
TCTCTCTCTCTCTCTCTCTCTCTCTCTCTCTCTCTCTCTCTCTCTCTCTCTCTCTCTCCCCACCCCCCAGAAAATTGCTGTCCCTGATACTTGACACCGTGATCACTCTCAGAACTGCAGAACTAATAGCCAGAAGCATGAAAACTTTATCTCCCTCAAACCACAAGAGGAGCAACTAGAAGAAAGGAAAAGCAAAAGGACTCTGTGCTTTAAAAACCCACGGTCTCTTCAACCAGAGTTGTTATTTAGCTTAATTAAGTAAGAACTTTCTTATAGTCAGCTGTACCCAAGAAAAGAGACTCATAGAAACAAAGAGTATAATTGTGATTGCCAGGGACCAGACAGAGGAGGGGAGAATGCGGAGTTGCTATACAAAAGTTTCAGTCTTGCAAGGTAAAAAGTTCTAGAGATCTGTTCTACAACATTGTGCTTAAAATAAACAATGCTGTACTATACACTTAAATTTTTGTTAAGAGGGTAGATCTCATATTACATGCTTTTTACCGCAACAAAAAAAAACTTTTTTAACAACCTCCTAAAGTTAAGTCCAGCCGGGTTGTAGATTATAAGATCAATGCACAAAATCCATCGCATTACTTTATACAGCAATGGACATAAGGAAACTAAAAGTTAAAATAAGATGCCACTTTAAATTGCTCCAAAGAAAATGACACAAAACATGTACAGGATCTGTATGCTTTAATTATGTATATAATGAAAGAAATCAAAGAAGACCAGGATAATTGGAGCGTTCATAGGTTGGAAGATTCAAAATAATAAGGGTGTCAATTCTCCCCAAATTGATGTATAAGCTTAGCACAATTCCAGTCAAAACCCCAGCAGGAGTTTTGTATACATAGACAAGCTTATTCTAAACTTTATGTGGAAAGACAAAGGACCTAGATTAGCCAAAACCATGATGAAACCATCAGACATTGTGGAAGTTGCTACTTCCACCTTATTCACTTTGATAATCACTTCTGTGTGACGGCTTCACCTGCATACAAAGGGTCAGGAAACTGATAGAACACAGAACCCACTCACAAATCAGCCATTGAACCCAAAAGATTTTGTGACCTTGTACCATGTTTTCTTTTCTTACTCTCTAGTGTAAGATCGAGAATAAGTCTAATCATGAAAAATTCACAGACAACTATTCCCATACTTCCAGAGGCCCTCATATTCCTCTGACTCTGCTGAGGATCAAATATAGAGTAGGCGGTTCCTTGTTCCTCATAATCCTTGAAAAAAAATATTTTCCAGTGATCCAATCCAGTCAATTAATTTAATTTTTTGTATTGCTTTGAAATAAAAGGATTATTTGTGCATAAAAATTTATCTGTAGCTACGGGACTTGTGGATACCCAGGATTTGTCTCCTTTCCCAACTGCAGTCTTGATTTAGGATGTTTGTTTTGCTGTTGTTGTTGTTGTTCTTGTTATTGTTTTGGCCTTGCTGCGAGGCCTTTGGGATCTTAATTCCTCGACCAGTGATGGAACCCAGTGAAAGCGCCAAGTCCTAACCACTGGACGCCAGGGGATTCCGATTTAGGAGTCAAAAGCATGGAGTTTGAACACACATAGCCTGAGTTTGAATCCTCTACATCCCAGGGACTGCATACTTACCTCTCCGTGCCTCTGTTTCCTCACCTATAAAATTAAAATTAAAATAACAGCCTCATAGGGTTGTTGAGGATTAAATGAATCAGTATTTGCAGAGCACTTACAATAGTGCCTGGCACATTATTTCAAGACAAAATGTTATTGTTGGATCCCTCTTTAGGTAGAGATCACATGACTGCATTAAACCTTGTACTACTGTAACTTTCTGAAATGTGAAGCTGACTGTTGTGATGACTGTGTTCAGAAATAGCACAGAGATAAACAGCACCAGGATTTGAACCCGACCTACCTGCTGGTAAGCTAATGAGAGCTGCAAAACCCAGACCACACCATGTCTCAAGTGGTGAAGAAATTTTCCCCTCCGTCCCCCCGGAGGAGCCCAGGGATTCCTCCCACTTACTAAGGTGCAAAAGAATTTCATTTTGTAGCTGGCCCCAGGATTGTTACACTTGAAAATAAAATTTTAGCCCCATAACTAAAAAATATAATTTGTACTACATTCTACACTGTGCCTTCATTGCAAGGCAATGTTTAAATTAAACTAATAATAAATATTATTCATGAAGGGCATAATAATGGCAGATTACATTTATGTATCTTTATCTTTACTAAAGTATTTCATGAATATTATCTCATTTGTTTCTGATGAAAACCTAATAGATAAAAAGTTGAGGTTTCTGCCTGTCTTACAAGTGACAACTTCAATGTCACATTCTCATAAAAGCCTAAGTTATGATCCCCACTATTATTCTCCAATAAAGCACTCTATTTACTCCTGATAATTAGAGGAAAGAGGGCCAGTTAATATAAAGGTCATAACGGCATTAAAGCTTGTATTGATGGAACATAGAGAAGGGCTTTGTGACTGAAGCATGGGACATAAAATGAGGTTGGAGAGGAAGCAGTGGCCAAATTTTCATATAGGCCTGTGGGCCATGGTCAGGAGATTGGATTTTATTTTATATGTAATAAAAAGTCAGTGAAGAGTTAGCAAGTGAACAAAATGGTCCAATTTACATTTTTTAAAACTAGTCTGGTTCTTATACAGAAACATTGTCTACTCATAAAAGGTCGTCTTTGATCACAAATCACTGACAAACAATATCTACCACTTTTATTCTGCCAACAAACTTTAAAATCTAAAGAAAACAGATGATCTTCTATCAAAATATAAATTCCTGAAACTGACTCGATGATAAGTTGAACACCTAAGCAATCCAACATCTACAGAATTTGAAAAACTATATATTCAAACTCTACCGTTAAAAATGGCACCAGATTCAGGAGGTTTGCAGGTAAGTTATCTCTAAATTCAAAGAACAATCATTCCCATATTATCCTATTTCAGAGTCTAGGGGGAGAAAAAACAGAAGTCTTCCTATTCATTTTACAATTCTATTATAATACTAAGGCCAAAACTTGACAAAGCTATTCCAATAAAGAAAACTAGAATGCTTACAGTTAACAAAAATTAAAATCTGAAACCAGATATTAACAAATCAAATCCAGTAATATGTTGAACTAGATATATTCTATGACTAAGTAAAGCTTATTCCGGAAAATCAAGATGTCCCAATTTTAAGAAATATATTAGTATAATTTATTACTTTAAAAAATTAAAGGAGAAAATATGTGATTACATGAGTTCAGTCCAGAAAAATTTTTGAGATATTGGAACAGATATTCCTGAGCTTAAAATAACTCTACAAAATAAGAATAGTTTCTAAACTTGATAAAAAATATTAAACAAATCAATAAATTTGGGGGGAAAAACAAAAATAATTATTTGCAGAGGATTTGGTACATGCCTGGAAAATACAAAAGACTCAACCAAAAAGCTATTGACCCTAATTAAAGAACTTAGTAAGTTGGCTAGATATAAGTATATAAAATTTATTAAATTATTCCTATATTAGAACTGATATTAAATTAAATTAAATGGTGTGTATGCGGCACGTGGGGGTGCATAGTTAGAAACTATTCAAATAATGACAAAACCTAGAAATACATTTAACGATAAAGGTATAAGACCTACAGAAAATACAGAATAAATGAAGAAACACATTATAATTCTAGGACACGAAGATGGAAAGAATTAATAGCATTAAAAAGTCTATCATTCTTGGGACTCCCCTGGCAGCCCAGTGGCTAAGACTCCACGCTTCCACTGCAGGGGGCACGGGTTTGACCCCTGGCCAGGGAATTAAGACCCCACGTGCTGTGCAGCGCAAAAGTCTGTCATTCTCAAGCTAACGCACAAATTTAACGTAATATCAATTACGATCCCAAAATATTATTTTGTTTTTGGTATGAGGGTGGGGTAGAGGTTGGAACTGCATAAAATAATTCTCAAATTCACCAGAATAATAAATGTCCAACAATTTTCTAAGAAAATTCTGAAAAAGAATAGTGATGATGGGACAAACCTGCCAGATATTGTCTACCATAAGGTTTGTGTAAACAAATACAGCAATTTTCATACAGGAACAGTACAGGAAAGTAGATCAGTGGAACAGACTATAGAACAAATTGAAGTATATTCAGAAATTTAACATTTAATAAAAACAGCACTTCAATTCAGTGGGTAAAGACGTATTCCTTAAAAAAACATTGGAGTTGGGACAAGCTGCTATCCATGTACAAGAAAATGTTGAATCCTAAAATAAATTTCAGGCATAAGGAAGTAAATGAGAAAATACTACAAAAACATTTTTTTTCTTTTTTTTTTGGCAGCGTGGCGTGTCATGTGGGATCTTAGTTCCCCGACCAGGATCGAGCCCATGCCTCCTGCAGTAGAAGCGTACATAAATATATTTTAAATGTTGAAACATTTTCACAACCTTGAGATGTAGATCTTCCTAAACAAGATAAGAAACTCAGAAGCCATAAAGAGAAAAAAACAGAGTAATGACCCATAAAAATCTGAAGTTTCTTTACATAAAATAAGACCATAAACAATGTAAAAACACAATAAAAGGGAGACAAATGGTTATGTTTTCTAATATAGTCAATCCATGTCTGGAGTATTAGATGAATGGAGAGGAAAGCGATTGGTTCTTATTTTATATTCTTTTAAGTGTTGTAATTATGGGTAGGGACTTCCCTGGTGGCACAGTGGTTAAGAATCCGCCTGCCAGTGCAGGGGACTCGGGTTCGATCCTTGGTCCAGGAAGATCCCACATGTTGCAGAGCAACTAAGCCCATGTGCCACAACCACTGAGCCTGCGCTCTAGATCCCGTGAGCCACAACTACTGAGCCCATGTGCTGCAACTACTGAAGGCCGCGTGCCTAGAGCCGGTGCTGTGCAACAAGAGAAGCCACCACAATGAGAAGACTGCACACCACAACGAAGAGTAGGCCCCACTTGCCGCAACTAAAGAAAGCCCATGCGCAGCAATGAAGACCCAATGCAGCCCAAATAAATAAATTTATTTTAAAAAAGAAAAGAAAGAGAAATTATGGGTAACTTTTACTTTTTGAGGTTGTTCAGTAGTTTTCAAATAATACTAAGAATAATTGAATTGGAAGCAGAAGTCAGATTATGATAGATTAAGGAAGCAAAGGATATTGATAAAGTAGAAGAAAGTGGTGACAGGAAAGCATGAGATAGGGAAGTGTATTTTTTAGATTGTAGGTATTTTTGCATATAGAGGAGAAAGAGCCAGTAGAAGAGAGACATGAAAGATGCAAAAGGGGGAGGGAATGAGACCCAGGAAACAGGTGGAGGAATTACTTTAACATAAGGGAGAGACCTCTTCCTATGAGATGGAATAGGATCTCTCACAGACAAGTTTTAAGGGAGACAGGAATAGAACAGAGATAATACCTTTCTGCTGATGGTCTCCACTTTCTCTTTGAAGAGGGAAAGACTATGAATATATTGCTGGCTGAAAATGAGAAGAATGAAAATGGATAGAATTCCTAAAGAAAGTAGTGCATTTTAAAATAGCTGCTGTGGGGAAAGAAAACACGCTGATCAAGGACAAATAAGAAGGTTTCTGAGCTTTGTGGAAAGCCTGGTGGGAGTCTGCATTAACGCCAGCCTGGCTGGTCATATAGCTTTCTCCAGCTGTATTCCTAAAACAGAGAGCAGAACACAAACACTGGAAGAAGGATTAACCTAGAGTGAAAGGCTGACTGGGTAGATGGGATGAGCGTGCAAGGGGTGGAAGGAATTGATGACATTATTACGACTATCAGTGAAATCCAAGCCTGGTGGGGAAAGAAATGAAGACGGGGGATCAGATAAACCAAGACAGTGGCTCCCAAACAATATTATGAACAGGGATCACCTTCAGAGGAGTCTAAGAACATACTATGAACAATGCTAGCCCAGAAGGATAGAGGTGCATAGAAGCAGAGACTTGAGATTCCAAAAGAGTCAAAAATATGGTAGAGGGAGTAAGAATGTTCTGAAGGAAAGTTAGGTGGCTTTGACCTTGGTGCATTTTCAGCAGAGGAAGGGAGTTTGAGTTTTCTTCAAATGCTGCTACCACACATTAGATATTCTTCTTTGCTTTAATTTCTCCATTAAAAAAAAATTAAGATGCAATTTTTCCCTCCTTGTATTTATTTAGTCAAGGGTTAACTGTCATACTGAGAAGTTTGAGGTTTTTTAAGACTACAAAAAAATGTTTACTCCACTTGAGCCTGAGACCTGATGAGATAATATACCCAGGAGACTTTCCAACCTAACAGTTTTCATCATTAGGAAGCAGATGGAATTTTGTTTGTTGTGACTTTGCGTTTTTGAAATATGGTTAACGAATTGGAGCCTATAATGGTTAATTTAATGTGTCGATTGACTAGGCTAAGGGATGCCAGGTAACTGGTAAAATATTATTTTTGGGTGTGTCTGAGGGTGTCTCTGGAAGAGATGAGCATTCAAATAGGTGGACTGAGTAAAGAAGATGCCCTTGCCAGCGCGGGTAGGACTTCATCCAATCCGATGAGGGCCTGAATAGAAGAAAAGGAGGAGGAAAAGCAAATTTTTCCTCTGTTTGAGCCGGGACATCCATCTTCTCCTGCCCTCAGACCCTGGTGCTCCTTTGGACTCAGATTGAATTAAACCAGCTTTCCTGGTTCACCAGTTTACATATGGCAGACTGTGGAAATTCTCGGCCTCCATAGTCATGTGAGCCAATTCCTATAAAAAATCTCCTCTTATATGGAAATTCCTCAGTATCCACAGGGGATTGGTTCCAGGACCCACCTTGAATACAAAAATCCAAGGATGATCAAGTCCTGTAGTCGGCCCTAGGTATCTGCAGTTCCAAATCCACAGATTTAACCAACAATGGATCATGTAGTGCTGTAGAACATATTTACTGAAAAAAATCCACATATAAGTGGACCCACACAGTTCAAACTCATGTTGTTCAGGGGTCAACTGTATATACATATATACTATTGGTTCTGTTTCTCTGGAAAACCCTAATACATTAAGTAATAACTCTTAACACTAAACTAAGTGTGGTAAGGAATATAAAGAAATAAATGTCACGATATAGTCCTCAAGGAACTTAGAGTCAAGTTGCTACAGCCAAAGAAACAATAGTCAGTGAAAGCCACTGAACAGCAACCAATGAATCTTGTTTGTTGATTCATGTCATTTATTCATTCACTGTAAAACACTTCCTGAATCACAAATAACGGTGATTATGCTAGTGAGGAATGTCCATTCTTATCAGAACCTCACTAATTATGCAGAAGCCACCTAATTCACTCTTTGTATCTGGATTGGCAGTTTTTCTTTTTCTCTATTTTTTAACATTTCCATTTCCACAGGCTTAAAGGTACTTGTGGAATGTGGCTTTCCTTTTCAGAAAATCCAGTTCCAGCATTGTTCCCTCAAGCTAGCAATTCACAGGCTTTGAGATTTTAGTTTAGTGTGACCATTACATTTGTTTTCATAGTGAGAAAAATCTATGTCATTTGGGGCATTGGCTCAAGGTAACATGATGAGGGCATGGACCCCTTCACTGAACTCACTAACAAACATAAACCATAATTCCTGAGCAGTGATTGAGGCAGGAGATGCGATGGTGCCAAAGTCACACCATCACCATTCAGAGAACTTGCCAAACGTAATTCAACTTTTTTGTTATTGTTGTTGTTGTTAGCACAAAACTTTAATGGATAAATAAAGGACCAGAATATATAGCACCTAATTGCCCTCCAAACTACAATGTTGTCACACAGGCTTTTGGCAATCCAAAAGGACTAGAGCTGAAGCAAGTAACAAGGGGAAATCAATATCTTATTCATGTTAAACCTACCCTAATGCCTCCCTTATGTGACTCACCACACAAAGAATCACTCCATTTCTCTTCAGGTAGAACGCGGGGACTCTAAACTTTTCATTTATATATATTAACTTTTAAGGACAGAACTTCACTTACTGAAGCTATTACCTCTCTCTGTAAAACTGGTGGATTAATAGCAGAGTTTCCGAGCCCTTCATGTAGTTTTTTCATTATAAAACATAGTGATTCAATATTTTTATACATTATAAAATGATCACAGCCATAAATCTAGTTACCATCTGTCACCATACAAAATTAGGGAAGCCCAAATTAACAGTGGAGACAAAAGCAAGGATGAAAGAGGAATTTGAAGGCTCTGGCACCTACAGCTATAGCAAACATTAAACACAACCTAACTTACATCATTGGCTCCCCTGGTTCTCAGGCCATTTGGTTTGGACTGGACTACAACACCACTGGCTTTTCTGGGCCTCCAACTTGCAGACGGCAGATTGTTGACCTCTCCATAACTGCATGAACTAATGCCTCATAATAAATCTTCTTCTATATCTATCTATCTACCTATATCTGTATCTATATTGATAGATCTCTATCTCTAAATATATCCTATTGGTTCTGTTTCTCTGGAGAACCCAGACTAATACAGACCCTCTCATACTTTCAAGTGATGGTCATATTAAGAACAATCTACAGTACAGTATAGACCAGGATATGCCGGAGGCTCTCTAAATTAGTAGGAGGAAATTGAAATTTATTCATAGCCTAAATGAGCTCAAGAACCCTTGAAAGTTCTTCTAGTCTACTTCTAGCTTTCTCTATCTCTTGATGCATGTAAATATCCATCATTATTAAACAAAACATAATTAAACACCAAACTCCACTTGCTAAGCAGAAACTGAAATTATACTATTCTAAGGCATTACAATTGGAGAAATGACAGCCCAGCTGCCTAAGATAAAGCATTGTCATACTTTTGGAAATTAAAAGATAAAAATATTCTCTCCTCTCTTGAGGTATCTCCTCTCTCCAGCCTGTCTGAAGGTGATGGTCTCCAAAGGCTAAGGCTTAGGGAGGAGAAACAAAGAGGACCATTAGAGTAAAGGCTTTTCCTCCTAAGGAGAGTTGGCCTAATAAAATTATTCTCTCTAAAATGCAAATCAAGACCACAATGAGGTGTCTCCTCACAGCTGTCAGAACGGCTATCATCAAAAAGTCTACAAGTAATAAATGCTGGAGCAGATGTGGAGAAAAGGGAACCCTCCTACACTGTTGGTGGGAATGTAAATTGGGGTAGCCACTATGGAAAACAGTATGAAGGTTCCTTAAAAAAAAACTAAAAACAAAAAACTAAAAACAGAATTACCATATGATCCAGCAATTCCATTCCTGGGTATATATCCAGAAAAAATGAAAACACTAATTTGAAAAGATACATATACCCCAATGTTCATAGCAGCACTATTTACAATAGCCAAGACATTGAAACAACCCAAGTGCCCTGCCCATCAACAGATACTTGGTTTAAGAAGGTGTGGGATAAATATACAATGGAATATTACTCAGCCATAAAAAAGAATGAAATATTGCCATTTGTAGCAACATGGATGGACCTAGAGAATATCACACTAAGTGAAGTAATAAATGCATGCTTAAACTATTTCTAAATACATGCGTTGTCTACACTGCATAGAAATCCAAGGGATCTGGGGCAGAGTGGGGGTGTAGGGGATGGATGCATGTTGTAGAGTGAAATAATATATGGTATGAGAGAGGCTTATAATATACAGGAAGAGACAAAATATTTACATCCTAAAAATCGCCAGTGAACCCGTGCCAAGATTCGTCAACTGTGCAAGTTGAATATATACAAGCTGAAAAACAAATACTATAGGATATCACTTATATGTGGAATCTAAAATATAATGCAAATGAATCTATATGCAAAATAGAAACAGACTCACAGACATAGAAAACAATCTTAGGGTTACCAAAGGGGAAAGGGAGGGGGGAGGTGTAAATTAAGAGTATGGGATTAACAGATACAAACCACTATACATAAAATAGATAAGCAACTGTATAGTACAGGGAACTATATTCAATATCTTGTAATAGCCTGTAATGTAAAATAATCTGAAAAAAAATATATGTAGATTTATATATATATAACTGAATCACTTTGCTGTATACCTGAAACTAACACAATATTGTAAATCAACTATAGTTCAATTTTTAAAAAAATATTCTCTATAATGCCCTGGGAATGAGAAAATTTCTGACTTCCCTTAAGTGGTTCTCCCCCATGCTCAATTTATTCATAGAAAGAATTTTCTTTCCTGTATATTTAAACAATAACACATAAATGTTCCAAAATTCTGTGGGAATATAAATGAATTTAATGTAAAAGGAACTGGTCATGCATTTTTTTCACTTAACATATATTGAGTACTTCCTGTGTGTCTGGCACTGCAAAGAGATGAAAAAGGACATGAAACATCACCCTGACTGCAGCAGAGTCACAGAGAGATGCAACATACAAATATGTGACATTTCACTCAGGACCCAGTAAGGAAAACAGAAACCACTCCAGGTTTTTCAACAAAGACCATTTGAAGTAAGGAATTGGTTGCACAGGTGATGGAAGCATTGATAAAAACAAAGAGGGGTGGTGAAGCAACCCAGAGATTAACCAAATCAGGAAACCACTACCGCACCTAGAGGATAGAGGAAATGTTAACAGAACCCAGAAACCCCAGAAAAGATGCAGCCCCTGCTGGAAACTGGAAAAACGTTCTCAGAAACACAGAAAGAGAGAGAAGGAGAGAGACCCAGCCCTCCATTCCCTGCTTCCAGAGCCTCCCTTAGACAGACTGAGTTGAAGTAGGTTAGTAAGGGAGCCAGAGAAATTGAGATTGCAAAAGAAGGGTGAGGAATGAGCCTGAGAACAAAAGGAGACGACTGGTATATGAAGCAACATCCTTGTAGGTGAGCCTAATATGCACTCTTACTTTGTCATACCAAAGCAAGCTTCCAGAAGCCCTATTTTTGCAAGAGAATTCTGTAGTCACATGTACCTCCTGGAGACCAGATTGTCCCCAACAAAATCTGATTACACCTCTTCTATGTATCCCATCAGCTTGTATATATTCAACTTGCACAGTGGACAAATCTTGACACGCGTTCATTAGCGATTTTTAGGATGTAAATATTTTGTCTCTTCCTGTATACTATAAGCCTCTCTCATACCATATATTATTTCACTCTACAACATGCACCCATCCCCTACACCCCCACTCTGCCCCAGATCCCTTGGATTTCTATGCAGTGTAGACAACCCACATATTTAGAAATAGTTTAAGCATGCATTTCAGGAGACTAGCCTAAGGTAACTGTTCATGAAAAAAATTATCCATGGCCAAGTAAGTTTGGGAAAACCATATATTGTACTTTCCTCTTAGAGATTTACAATGAAGGTTGGTTAATTTAAAGACCCAGAGAAGTCCTCCAGGGTTTCCTATGTTAATTAAGTTAACACAGAACACATTTGTTCTTACAATGCCTATGAATACACTTTGATAAACGCTGATTCGGATCATGTCATCACAATGTCAGTCTAAGCATCAGTAGCATTTATTGTTCAGGGCATTGTGCGCGGTACTGCTGGATATATTGGATTGTAAGATACAATCTATTCCCACAGATGATTATAATAAAGTTGAACCAGAACATATAAATAAAGAGATAAATAATAACTTAAGGCACCATGGCATAAGTACCGCAAGGGTGGTCCAAACAAAAAGTGCAGCTAGGGTGCATGGGAGGCAGGATTACTGTAAGCTAAGTGTTATGGGAAGGTTCTAGAAGAATATGAGATAATCCTCGGGAGAGAACACACATGCGCGCACAAACACACACACACACACACACACACACACACACACAGAGGCAAAACTATGGATGGCATATTTACAATAAATAAGAAGACTAGTTAAGAGTTTGTACAAGTACATAGAGTAAGAGTGTAAGCAGATCTTGCTCCAATTTCTATAGTAAGGATCTGGATCTTTATCATACAGGCCAAGAGGAAGTCTTTGAGTGAAGAGGAAACATTTCAGAGGCAAGTGTATTTACAGAAAGTCGTGCTGCCCTCAGCAACTAAAACAAAAAAGGCTTTCTTCTTGACCTCCTAGCTTAGGTTCCCCCAAAAAGCAAAGCCTGAGACAAGGTCTGGTGTACAGGTATTTTATTTGGGGATGTGATCCCAAGGACCCAGAGCTGCAGACTGAGAAAAGCAAAAGAGGGAAGAGGAGAAGCCAATGCAATCAAGCTCCTTGTCCCTGTGGGAAACTGAGGCTTGATCCCCCAGGACCCTCTAAAAGAATCATGAAGAATACATCTCTGAATTGTTCATCCAAGAGATTAAAGTGAGAAATATTTATCTATCAATTCCGATCACCCTTTAATTAAGGGTTGCTCTCACATCTGAAGATTTGTATATGCTCCAGAATGCCCAAATGGGTTTCTGCAGGCATCCCACTTAGTATAGACAGAGCAGCCCTGGAGCAAAAAGTAAGAAATACACAGTGAGGCTCAGGTACAGTGTTTTCAAGTTAACACTAGCATGCAGCTGGTGCCCCCAACTATGGCTGGAGTTAAGAGGGGTCCAAGAGGATATCTCCATAAGTGATGTACGATATAACCTCCAAAGGAAGATCAATCCAGTCCAAAACCTTATTTCCAGGTTCCTACCTGATTCCTTTTTCTTAAGTCCTTTGTACCACGGTTCTTGCACATGTGATCAACTCCAGGGTTGTAGCATTGTTCTTTTTTCCCCCTTGCATTTTTCCCCTATCATTCCAAAAAGAGAAAACGAAAATAACCAAATCTTTTGCTTCAACTTATTTATACACACAAAAAATGAATTTTCAGATTTGTTTAATAAGGTACATATGATGGCAAAAAGACCACCAGAAGTTTCCAGAAAAGATGTGCATGCTCTGTACATAAACAAATACTTCCATAAGAAGTTTTTCAATAACTTTTACACTTCTAGGACAGTTCTGCATCTCCGGTCAGCACAAACCAAAGCACTGAAGTCACTGTCCTGCTCATCACTCCAGAACACGTCTGCCTCGGCAGACACCATACTTGAAGAGGTAGTTCTTCAAAACTGCCCAAACCAGCAATATTCATCATCCATTCATTCAACAAATATTTGTTGAAGACCTACTATGATCCAGGCATTGTTCTAAGCTCTGGGAATAAAGTTTAATAAAATAGACTAAGTCTCCGGTCTCATGAAACTTACAATCTAGTTGCAGGGGAAATACACAAATAAATATCTAATATGTTGAGTGGTAACACAAACTATGGGAAAAAAAAAACAGTATAAGAGAACAAAGGATTGCCATATGAGGAACGGAAGGATGGGTATTATCATTTTATGTAGCATAGGTTATAAAATGTGATATTTGCACAGAGGCATGAAGGAAATGAGGGGATAAGCCATGTGGATATATGGGGAAGAAACCTACCAGACATAGGTAAAACAAGCACTAAGACCCTGAGGCAAAGCATGCTTGGCCCATCCAGAGAAGAGTGAGGAGGCCAGTGCAGCTAGAGTAGAGTAAGCAAAGGAGGGATGTAAAAGGAGAAGGGTCAGAGAAGCAGCCTCTGGTAGATGGGATATGACATAGGGCCCTGGAGATCTTTATAAAACCAGGTTTTACTCTGATTGAAACAGGAAGTCATTGAAGAATTCTGAGTAGAGGAGGCACATAACAACTTACGTCTTTAAAGGATCATTCTGATTACTATGGAGAATAGATGTAGTGCACTGGGGTAGAAGCAAGGAGGCCAGTTGGGAAGATAGGCTAGAGATGATGATGGCCCAGATTAGGATAACAGCAGTGGGGTTCCTGAGAAATGGTAGGATTCTAATTTTGAACATAGTTACAAGATTAGCTGATGGATTGGATGTGCAGTATAAGAGAAAATAAGGAGTCAAAAATGACTCCAAGATTTTTGACCCGAACAACTAGAAGAATGAAGCTGTCATTTAACAAGATGAGGAGGACTGTGGGCTTGGGGTTGGAGAAAATTAAAAGCTCAGTTTAGGGCATGTTAAATATGAGATATTTGTTAAACAAGTGGGGATGTCAAATAGGAAGTTGAACATAGGCAGTCCTCTCCCTGCACAATTCTGAAACTTTGCACAAATTTCAGTTACCACAGTTTCATTAAATAACAGCAGTCCTCCAAGAGTGTGGCTCAAATTCCAGTTACCCACAGTGTATTAACTATGAGTAACTGCAGAAAGTACAACTCCCCTGCTTCCTTGGCCCACAGATCACCACATTTAACAGATACACATCATGATCAGCGACCAATCATATCACTTCTTTCAGAGTCTGTCTGTGATTGGTCACTGCACATCTTTTTAATTTTTTTTATAAATTTATTTTATTTTATTTTTGGCTGCGTTGGGTCTTCATTGCTTGAGCGGGCTTCTCTCTGGTTGTGGAGAATGGGGCCACTCCTTGTTGCGGTGCGCAGGCTTCTCATTGTCGTGGCTTCTCTTGTTGTGGAGCACAACTCTAGGCACGCGGGCTTCAGTAGTTTTGGCACACGGGCTCAGTAGCTGTGGCTCACAGGCTCTAGAGCGCAGGCTCAGTATTTGTGGCACACGGACTTAGTTGCTCCACAGCATGTGGGATCTTCCCGGACCAGGGCTCGAACCCATGTCCCCTGCATTGGCAAGCAGATTCTTCACCACTGCGCCACCAGGGAAGTCCAAGCCACTGCACATCTTTTATTCAGTCCCCACACAGAATGCAAAGTGTGTTGTTGTGTTGTCTCCTTATCTCCCAGTGATAAACCCACATGACATTCCATCATAATGGGTATTCAAAAGAGGAAACTGGTCAACAAAGATGAAACTGTAGCAAAGAAAAAAGTGGTAACTCTGGAAGAGGAATTTGAATCAAACATAAATGGAGTTATAGAAGGAATAGCTGACCTGGCTACCATCAAGAGACTCTACACATGCAGCCACAGGTGCCTAGTGAAGGCAAGCTTATGGACACAAAGGAGGAAAGCAGTTGTAACGAAAAAGATGAAGGTGTCCCGGAGGAGGTGATCCTGGCAAAAACCTTCACTTTAGAGAAACTCTTGGAGATATTTCACAACACTGAAAGCACAGAGGCTAAAATGTTGGAAGCTGATCCAAACTTAGAAAGGACTGTGATAATTTGCCAGGGCATAGAAAAGATGCTGGCTCTGTATCACATTATACAACAGGAAGATGGCAAGCATGGTTCAAACTACTCTTGATAAGTATTTTACAAAGAAATAAAACACTAATTCTTAATGTTTCTAATATTTTAAATTAGCATACTAAACTGAATTAAAAATAGTTTTTAAATATCAGTTTTTATTTTTTCATTTCC
>NW_006773947.1:2688705-2692454 GCF_000442215.2 Lipotes vexillifer | reverse complement strand
TCAGTTTTTATTTTTTCATTCCCCTACACATTTATAACTTACAGTAAGAGTTTTTACTTTCTGACAACATTTTTAAGGTTCCAGAAAAATCATAATTTTTCTCATTGATTATTAAGAACACTTTGCACAGTTTCAGTTTGCATGGTCATTTTTATGGTCCCACAGTGCGCAAAGTGAGAACTGCCTGTACGTGAATTTGGAGTTTAGGAGAAGAAGTCCAGGCTGGAGACATAAATTTGTGAATTATCACCGGATAGATGATATTCCAGGATGAGATCACCTTGAGAGTGAGTGTAGGTAAAGAAAAGGTCTAAGGACTGGGCCCCGGGGAACTCCAATCATTAGAGTTTAGGGAAAGGAGGAAGAATCAACAAAGAAAGCTGACAGAGAGTGCTAGTGAACTAGAACAAAAACCGAGAGAGAGGTGTCCCAAAGTCAACAAAGGGTTGCAAGGAAAGAGTAACCAACTGTACTGCTGGTGAGACAAGCAAGACAATGCCTAGGAATCGACCACGGTATTTGGTTGGCAATATGAAGGTCACTGGTGCCTTGACAAGAGCTGTTCTCACTAAAGTGATGGGATGAAAGCCTGATTAGAGTGAGTTCAAGAGAGAATGGGAGGAGAGGAAATGGAACAGTGACCACAGGCAACCCCTCTGAGGAGACTCTCTGTAGGTAGCTGGAATAGGATATGAGTCCAGAGAACTGTCTTTTTAAGACCGACACCGTCGCAGAACATTTGTATGCTGACTAATGCAATTAACTGGAGAGTTGATACTAGGAGATGTTGATGCCTGGAGAAGGAACAATTATTAAAGCAATGTCCTTGAAAGAGGGTAATATCTTATACTCAAGTGGAGAAGCTTCCCCTAGACTAGGACATGGCCTAGCAAGAGGGCCAGACTAAGGAATTCTTCAGGATTCAGTTGGCTCAACTATAAAATGAGACTGGATTAGACCAGAGGTTTTCAAAGTGTGGTCCCCAGACCAGCAGCATCAACATCACCTAACAATTTTGTTAAAAATGCAAATTCTCAGGCCCCATCCAAGACCTACTGAATCAGAAATTCCATTCTGGAGGTGGGCCTAGCAATCTATGCTTTAATAAGCCCTCCTAGGGATCCTGATGCACCCTAAGGTTTAGAACCACTAGACTAGATGATCTTTAAAATATCTCCTGGCTCTATCTTCTGTGAATCTTACGCTTCAGTAACCTATTCCTTCCAATATCTATTAAGATTTCATAATACTGAAATATTATTCTTAAGTAAAAGTTCAAGAACCGAAGCTGTTTTCTAACTTTCGTCAGTCCCTAAGAGCCAAATCAAACAATAATAACATTTATGCATCTTAAAATCATGTTTATTCCAATTTCCAACACAACTTTTTCATGGTAGGGTATTCAACTTAGCTTTGAGGACATCAGTAGAGACATATATCAGTAAAGTATACTTTTTATGAAAAATCTTTGGGAATTAAAAACTATTGCTCTCAAGTTGTTTGGCATTGTTTTGTATTGCTTGGAGTACATTATTCCCCAGGAGCAGAGCAGACAAGGAAAGACAGGTGACATTAATCCCGTCCCACACTGTTGTTCTTTGTGAACTTGGGTCTCTCTAGCCACACACTTGGAGGAAATTCCATACAAACAGAGGAAGCCAGACTCTTTCTGGGAGAACTTAGTAGCTGACTTACTACATTAGACATTGATGCCTGCTAAAGATAAAACCTGGGAAAAGACCTCAGGTCCTATTCTCCATTGTTGCTGCCTGGGCCAGTGTGTATGTCTCAACCACGCACATTTCCCTGGGTGGGGGGCGTCATCAGTGTGCAGCTGTGACAGGATTGCTGATGTTTACAGTAGCAAGCTAGCACTGCTTTATGCCAAATCATGTTGTTTCTTATTTTAAAGATGAGAACAATTCCTTCTCTCCCCCACTCCATTGTTATTTGGTTTACTAGGCTTGCAGGAGAAGGAAGCAGTAAATTACTAAAGCAAAAAAGTGTAAATCTCACCAGGGTGTGCTCCTCAAATTTGGATGAAGCTGAGCATACCAATCTGATGTGATGATACAGAAAACAGATCCTCTCTGCTTTGTGGTAAGTTGGTTTGGGAAAGTGAAATGAAAGTCATTAGATACTTTCCTGTGTCAGCGTCCGCGCTTTTCTAGAAGCTCCAAGTCTAGCCACCTGTCCTAGTGCCTAGTTTGATGGCTCCAGAAAGCAAACTGGTTAGGGAACAGTGAGGAGCTGGCCAAGGAGAACACTCAGTGCCAGCAAGCCCTCTCTTGAAGCTTTTCCAAACTCCTTTCCTTATTTAATTCCATTAATTAATAGCAAATTCTCCCATTAGTGTGTATGTTAATAACGATGTACTGGGGGGGGGTGGTGGGGGAGAATAACAATTTCCTTAATCACAAAGAAAAAGAAAAGAAAGGAAGATTTACCTTAAAGCACAAATTATTTTCAAACCACATCTATAGAAAGCCAGTGTTAAAAAGAGGCCAGCAGATGCATAAACAACTTACCTATAATCTGAATACGTCATCTACTTCCTCTATTCAACCATCCTTTCCTGAACAGTGTCAGTTCCAGCCTGGCTCTGCCACCTCCTCCCTCTACTTTAGTGGGTCTCAACCCTGGCTGTACACTGGAGTCACCTAAAGAGCTTCAAAAACTACTGAGGCCTGGGTCCCACGCCCAAGGATTCTGAGGATTTGTAAAAGCTCTCCTTTGGTGGTCCTAAAATGCAACCAAAGTGGAGACACTGCTCTGATACCTCCCTCTCTTTTCCCCTCAGCTTCCCATCTGCCCTTCAAGACCAGCACCTCAGGCTCCCCCCTCCCGGGAAGAGGATGAGATAATAAAGGCGGACCTAGTAGTTCTTAGGACACTGACTCCCAGATTGACTGATATAAGAACCACTCAGGGCACTTAACAAAACATACACATTCCTGGGCTCCTCCCCTGGAGATTCTGATTTAGTAATTCTGGGACAAGGATCTAGAATCTATATTCACCTCCATGAGGTTCATATGAATAGCAAAGTTTGGGAAACACAATTTTTGGTCTTTTCTACTCAAAAAAAAGGTCCATAGACTAGCAGCATTGGCATCAACTGGGACTTGTTAGGAATGCAGACCCTTAGGCCCCATCCCAGACCCACTGAAGCAGAATCTGCATTTTCACAAGACCTCAGGTGATTCATATCACATTACAATTTCCCTAGTTGGTTTCCCTTACTTTGATCTCCAAAGCTTTGATTCTTCATTTTCCCTATTAGATTAATTCAGACTCACCTCTCCATTGCAATGATAAAGAATTACTCATGAGAAATAATTATATTGAAACTGATAAAATACATTATCTGAATTATCATAAATGGGCCAATTACTTTACTCTGGTGTTGGTAATATTTAAGATGAGCCTTAGGGAGGCTCAGCATCAACTCAAGAATTGAATGTTGCACTCGGTTCAATAGATAATAATCTATTTAAAAGCATAATAAACACTAATTGGAAGCTCAGGGTTGGAAAGAACTTTAAAGATGACAAAGTCCTACTATTAGTCTGAATCACTACAAATCCCCAATCAAGCAGCCGTCCAGTTTAGACAAGAACACCCCTAAATGACAGGGAACTCATTACCTCCCTAGGCAGTCCATTTCATCTTTGGTCAGCTCTGACCAAAAAAAAAAGAAAATCATACATTGAAAAGCAATTTCCCTGCATTCCTTTTTTTTTTTTTTT
>NW_006773947.1:2679510-2688356 GCF_000442215.2 Lipotes vexillifer | reverse complement strand
TTTTTTTTCTTGCGTTATGCGGGCCTCTCACTGTTGTGGCCTCTCCCATTTGCGGAGCACAGGCTCCGGACGCGCAGGCCCAGCGGCCACGGCTCACGGGCCCAGCCGCTCCGCGGCACGTGGGATCCTCCCGAAACGGGGCACGAACCCGCGTCTCCTGCAACGGCAGGCGGACTCTCAAGCACTGCGCCACCAGGGAAGCCCCCTGCATTCCTTTTAAGTAGAAAGTTGGTGGGGGTTTTTTTTGGAAATTTTTGTAGAATTTTAGAGATCATGGGACAGTTTACAGCAAGGATGCAGCTTCTCCACATGTTTAACTTTTTGCAAATACTAAAAATGTTCAGTAGGTGGCAGGGAGCATGCTGGCACTATGTACACACTAGTACATGAAACACATTCCCTACCCTCAACGTACTTGTAGCCTAATGACATACAGAATAAATCAGGAGTCATAAACTTTGTGATATGTGATAAAATAGGGGTAATGCAGGACCACAGGAGCTTATCAGAGGGTACTTAATCCAGTCTGGAGGAAGAAAGTCCCTGAGAAGTGACATCAAACCTGAGGCTGAGGCATGAGTGGCTGTAAATCAGTGTTGCCAATTTTTCCATAGTAGGAAATTGTTTTATCTTTTCTCCAATGCTATACTGAATTTCACTTAACTGGCAATAACTTTCTATTTACTTTCGGTTTTCAAAGCCTAAAAGAGGCCAATGCAAAAATGTAATCTTATACCTGACTTAAAGGCTCCAGCACCTTCCATGTGTTAGGACTGGGAGGAGAATGAAGGAAAAGGGCAGGCATCTCTTTATCTAACTGGACACAGTAATGGTTTTCTCAGTGTGTCTCTGGTGAGCATGGACTTCTCTTGATGCAAGCTCTCTTATGTGCACATGTGTGAGTTCCTCAGAGGGCCCTGCAGTCCTCTCCACCACACAGTTCCCAGACACTCCTGCTCTTCCACCCTCACCCATCCGTCCATCCCACAACCAGTGCCCCTAGTCCTCTTGGCTAGGGTATTGGCAAGATGTCTTACCTCAGCTACTTTCCATGGCGTCCACTCTCTAGTTTGAAGGACACAAAATCAACACACAAAAAAACCAATCATATTTCTAAATACTAGAAATAAACAATTAAAAACCAAAAATTTTAAAACAATATCACTTAGAATGCCCCCAGAAGAATTAAATACCAAGTTGTAAACCTAACAAGAATGGGCAGGTTCTGTGTGCTGAAAACTACAAAATGGTAATGAAATAAGACCTAAATAAATGGAGGCACATACAGTGTTCACAAATTAGAAGACTCAATGTACTTAAACTTCTCCCCAAACTGATCTACAGATTTAATACAATTACAATCAAAATCCCAGCAGAATTTTTTGTAGATAAATACAAGCTGGTTCCATAATTTAGATGAAGAGGCAAAGGAGCTATAAGAGCCAAAATAATTTTGAAAAAACCAGAACAAAGCTGAAGAACACACACTACTGATTTTAAAATTACAAATAAACATGGTAATCAAGACAGGATGTTAATGAAGAAGGAATGCAGCCATAAATCAATGGAACAAAGTAAAGACACATGCAAATATAATCAATTGATTTTTGAAAAAGGTACAAAGAACATCAACAGAGAAAGTATAGTTTTTTCAACAAATAGTTGTGTAACACTTGGACATCCATATGCAAAAAAATTAACCCCTTCCTAAACCCTACACTTCATACAAAAATTAAATCAAAATTAGATCATAGAAACAAATGTAAAACAGAAAACTGTAAAACGTTTAGAATAAAACATAGGAGAAAATCTTGATTACCTTGGGTTAGGCAAAGAGTTCTTAATCATGACACTGAACACACAATTCATTTATAAAAATTAATAAATTGAACTTCATCAAAATTAAGAACTTTTCCTCTAAAGCTCCTCAAAAAGCTAAACATAGAATTACCATATGACCCAGCAATTTCACTCCTAAGTATACAGCCAAAAGAACTAAAAGCAATAACTCAAACAAATACTTGTACATCCATATTCATTGCAGCATTATTCAAAATAGCCAAAAGGTGAAAACAGCCCAAGTGACCATCAAATGAATGAATAAACAAAAATGTGGTATATACATACAATGGAATATTATTCAGCCTTAAAAAGAAATTAAATTCCGATACATGCTACAACACAGATGAACCTTGAAAACATTATGCTTTGTGAAATAAGCCAGTCATAAATATTACATGATTCTGCTTATATGAGGTACCTAAAATAGGCAAATTCATAGAGATAGAAAGTAGAATAAAGGTTACCAGAGGTTGGCAGTGGGAGGGAATGGGAGTTATAGTTTAAAGGGTACAGAGTTTCTGTTTGGGGTGATGAAAAATTTTTGGAAATAGGTAGTGGTGATGGTTGTACAATATTGTGAATATAACAAGTCATGCAATTAATAATGGTTAAAATGGCAAATTATATATATACATGTACATGAATTTTCCTCCACAATTTTGGAAAAAAAACAATTTTTAAAAAATGCACAAAAGAGTTCAACAGATACTTCAGCCAAGAGGATATAGAATGACAAATAAACACATGAAAAGATGCTCAACATCATTAGCCATTAGGGATATGCAAATTAAAACCATGATAAGGTATCACTACACACCTACTAGGATTACTATAATTTAAAAAAAAATCATGTCAATACCAAGTACTGGATGGAACAACTGGCACTCTCCTATGTTACTGGTGGGAGTTCAAAATTATAACAGCCACTCTAGAAAACAGTTTGGCAGTTCCCTATCAAATTAAACATATACGTATCATATGACTCATCAATGCCACTCATAATTATTTACCCTCGACAAATAGAAATTATATTCACCCCAATACCTGTACACAAATGTTTATAGCAGCTCTCTTCATACTAGCCAAATCTGCAAATAACTGAAATGTACTTCAATGGGTACATGGGCAAACAAACTGTGGTGCCTCTATTCAGTGGAATACTAGTCCCATCCAATGGAATACTAGTCAGCAACAGAAAGGGACCAACTATTGATACTGTCTCAGTCAGCTCAGGCTGCTATAATGAAATATCACAGACTGGGTTGCTTAAATAACAGACATTTATTTCTCACAGTTCTGCAAGCTGGGAAATTGAAGGTCAAGGTGCTAACAGATTCAGTTCTTGGTGAAGGACCACCTCCTGAGGCAGAGAGAGGGGCTCTGGTGTCTCTTCCTCTTCTTTCAATGGCACTAATCTCATCATGGATGCTCCACCCTCATGACCTCATCTAAACCTAATTATCTCCCATAGGCCCCAACTCCAAATACTATCACATTAAGGGTTAGGCCTTTAACATATGAATTTTGAGAGGACACAAACATTTAGTTTATAACAGATACATACCACAACATGAATGAATATCAAAGACATTATGCTTAGTAAAAGAAGTCAGTCTCAAAAGGTTACATACCGTATGCTTCCATTTATATGAGATTGTAGAAAAGGCAAAGCCACAGGGACTAAGAACAGATCTGTGGTTGCCAGGAGCCAGAGGTGGGGGAGGATATGACAACAAAGGGTCAGCATAAGGGAGTATTTGAGGTGACAGATCAGTTCTGTATCTTAACTATGATTGTTGTTACAAAATTTCATACATGTTAAAACTCTTAGAGCTGTATACTCTCCTGCAAAAGTCAACTTTCCCCATGTTAGTTTAAAAATTAAATTTAAAATTTTAATGGCAGCAGATTCTAGTCAGGGAACTAAGTACCAGGAAACAACATTTATTTAAAACTACAGGTGAGATCAGTACTAGTCTAAGTAGACTAGAGGGATAGTCTGTTTAAGGGAAATAACTTTTTTCAAAAAAGTACTGGAACTACTGTTAACATTGCAAATGTCAAAAGAGCAAAGTATGTGGAGACAAATTAGCACCAGCCTGTGAATCCAGCAGTGAGAAGAAGGTTCATGGGGAGGGAAGTAAGGGGTGCTGCTCAAATATCCGTGTCCAGTGCGGTCTGAGCTTGAGGAAAACTAGATTAACCTAATGACAGAAGAACGTGAGCAACAGTCAGATCTGAAGAAGGGAGAGGCAGCTCCTCAGTGTCCACTTTCAAAGGGAGTGATTCAGAGAGCCACTGACTGGGTGTCTGAGCCCAAGACCGTGCAGCTGCCTAGGGAATAGGGCCCCAGGGGAAGTCACTGGAGTGAGTGCCCCCTGGAAGCTGTCCTGTGGAGACCTGCCAGCATAAACACTAACATCCAAGTTAAACCTCTGAATTAAGGGTAAAGGTGAGGCGGGAAGTTTCCAGTGGAATCCTGCCCAGTGGTTAATTACAAATGACAGAATTTAAATCTCCTGTGCTTGGGTCTTCTCTGTTTGAATGGAAATAGAGATGGATAAACTGTTTACTTCTTTCATCTACTGGTGGGGATGGGGTTGGGGGACTCTCTTTAGGTGTTTAGTTACAAGGAGCTGTTAATTTAGACTTTCAAAGTAAGGGTAAATTCTTTGAAATAAAACAGAAGATTATAGAGGTGAGTATGTAATTAACGAATTTTAATTAGGGCTTCCCTGGTGGCACAGTGGTTAAGAATCCGCCTGCCAATGCAGGGGACACGGGTCCAAGCCCTGGTCCAGGAAGATCCCACATGCCACGGAGCAACTAAGCCCGTGCGCCACAACTACTGAGCCTGTGCTCTAGAGCCTGCGAACCACAACTACTAAAGCCCTTGCACCTAGAGCCCGTGCTCCACAACAAGAGAAGCCACTACAATGAGAAGCTTGAGCACCGCAACAAAGAGTAGCCCCCACTCGCTGCAACTAGAGAAAGACCTTGCGCAGCAGCAAAGACCCAACGCAGCCAAAAATAATTTTAAAAAAATTTTTAAATTATTGTGTAGAAAATAGTAGTGTGGACTTCCCTGGTTGCACAGTGGTTAAGAATCCACCTGCCAATGCAGGGGACATGGGTTCGAGCCCTGGTCTGGGAAGATTCCACAGGCCGCAGAGCAACTAAGCCCATGTGCCACAACTACTGAGCCCACATGCCACAACTACTAAAGCCCAGGCGCCTAGAGCCCATGCTCCACAACAAGAGAAGCCACTGCAATGAGAAGCACGTGCACCGCAACCAGGAGTAGCCCCCGCTTGCTGCGACTAGAGAAAGCCCACACACAGCAAAGAAGACCCAACGCAGCCAAAAATAAATAAATAAATTTATAAAAAAAGGACATAGTGATGCACATACAGTAGAAACTAACACAACATTGTAAAACAGCTAAATAAAAAAAAGAAAACAGTAATGAACAGTGATGGTGTCTTAAAATAGTTTTACTATGTGCACCATGTAGTCTTTGTGTATTTGTTTCCGAAACCCATCCCTTAATCTGGCAGTTGTATGTGGATGACTATAATCGTCCACCAGAGGGAGACTCACGACTGTGCTTTCCCCTTGGGGTTCCTTCAGGTTTAATGAGTACTTTGGTCAAAATCTCTACCACATGTTGGTACAGAGAGAGGCAATCCAAGATGCAGAAGAGATTTATGGTTCTGGAATGAGATAAAAGGATTCTGGTCTCCTTAAATGTCCTGCTTTTCCTCTGGGCCTTAGGTGACTTTCTCCTCTTGAGCCTCTGGGGTCTGCAAAGCCGAGCTATTTGTCTGCCTTGTGAAGTAAAGCCCTTTGGATTCCTGGCACTGTCCAAGAGGAACAAACTGTATGGGAATACTGCCACCCCACTCACCCACTGCCAAAGGAACGTGTTAGCTCAAGGAGGCATTTACTAAATTTCAAGAGATCCCTCTAGGGATTATAAATGTCCCGATGGAGCCAAAGGCAATCCAACTCTGAGCCACACCATGGAATTTGGTGGACGATGGTTTTAGTCTTCTTTGGAAGGATTCTTTTGTTAATTCACTCAACAAAGAGGAAGACTTTACTGGGACACAGGTATTATTGCATATTTTAAAAGAAGTCTCTAATAATAGGAAAAATCTAACAATGAAATAAACCTGTCATTAGAAGCACGCAAAGGCTGTTCTGAAAGCCATCTCTGGACTTCCCTGGTGGCGCAGTGGTTAAGAATCCGCCTGCCAATGCAGGGGACACGGGTTCGAGCCCTGGTCCGGGAAGATCCCACATGCCGCGGAGCAACTAAGCCCGTGCGCCACAACTACTGACCCTTCATTCTTGAGCCCATGAGCCACAACTACTGAGCCCATGTGCCACAACTACTGAAGCCCGTGTGCCTAGAGCCCGTGCTCCACAACAAGAGAAGCCACCGCAATGAGAAGCCCGCACACCGCAATGAAGAGTAGCCCCTGCTCGCCGCAACTAGAGAAAGCCCGCGTGCGGCAACGAAGACCCAACGCAGCTAAAAATAAATAAAATAAAATAAATTAATAAAAAAAATATAAACCATCTCTGAATAGAACATGTTGTTAATGTAGTTTACATATCAGATTCTGGGAAATGTGTATACATCACCTTGTATCTGCGAAGGGAGATTCAAAACTAGAAAAGACTTCTTGACAAACAGCTATTAAGGAATGTACCAGTATAACTATAAAGTGCTGCTGGGATTTTTCTCTTCATCATTCTTTTAAAATAAATCAGACATATGTGGTTGCACAATTGCTTTCCATTCATGATTACCTAATTTCCCACATTAAACCCCCAAACCAGATCTTGAAAATAAAATAAAATTAGGCTTCAGGTTACCACGCATGAGGGAACAAACACTTTTGCATGGCTTGGCTGTAAACTTATTTTTTTTTAATGACTTTAAATCCCACCTTATTTTAATATCCAGGACTTTGGGGTCTTGGACGCTGGGGTAAAAGTAGGGTCATAACAGAGGAGTGCTTTTCCCTTACTACTAGTTACAGCAGACTGGTATGGGGAAGCAGTGACTGGGGCTGGGAATGCAGGCTTGCAAGTCTGTAGTGGGAAAGAAGCCAGGGTCTTAGCATTCTTTTCCTTGAGCTCTAACCAGCTGAGGGAACCAGTGAAAGATGAAGAACAGGATGGAATTGCTTAGTGAGATCCTCTTCAGCCATGGTTTGTAATGCAAAATGCTCTCCCAGCTCAGGTGGCCATAGGTGTTGCTGCAGATGGAAACACTGGGCTTGCTGGGACAGCCAGGGCACTGCCATGGACCTCGGCACTGGGTACACACAGAGTTCTGAGAACAGGGGCCCTGTGAAGCTGGCCAGCAGTCATATGAGTGGGAATTCATCTTTGGTTCCAGAGGACATAAAATGACCTGTTTCAGTAAAACAGAAACTTACGGAGGAAAAACAAACCAACATAAAATGTGAACTTAGCTACGTCTGTTTTGGTCCTAGAGGAGCAGAGGTGATCAGAATGACTGCAGAGACTCTGACACCTCACGCCATTGTTTTGTCCATGAACAGACACAGAATTGCAAGAACTTTTAGAGCCAAAGGTTAATCACAGAAAGGGATCGTTTTCCATCTCTCAGGAACAAAATCTGTACAAGAAATCTGACGACATGTTCCTGGATTGACCGTAAAAACCATTTTCCCAAATAACATCAGTAAATTCTGGATTCTATCTTTGGGACTATCCCCAAATTCATTGGGGAAATCATTGTATTAAATCAGTTCAGTTTTACCAGGATATGATACAATTTGCAAAGCTATGTCATACAACCACATAGTTAGCGTGGATGAAAATACTATTAATTAGAGATAAGCATTTGTCCAAGAACTTGCTGTAATCACGTCTTGTGGGGATTTGCTCAGTACTTTGCCAATTAGAAATTTTAAAAATAGATTTAGTTGTGAAATGGAGGCCCCTGTCTTACAGGAGGAGGTTCTTGTGACTTTTTCTTTCTAAGAAAAAATTTGCTCAATTCATCACATTCACCTTCCTCTCTTCATTAAGAAATCCAATCTTGTAGGAAATAATAAGCAATGAGCTTTAATTTTTGGTATTATCTTTTAAAAAAGACTTTCTAAAAGTTTCCTTTTAAAAGTATTTTAGACTTGATCCCCCAAATAATTATACTTAGGTCATAAAACTAAAATGTCTAATATATAGAATTCTTTTAGAAAGTCTTTTACAAGATAATAAAAATATAAAGCTCACTGTGCATTTCTTTATAAAAATGGAAATTAGACATGATAAAATGATCTAATTTCTTTGAAATCAACTTTTTAATGACTTCTTAAATGACAAAATAGATTTATTTCAGAGCATATTTATGCTTCCTAATGGCAAAGCTGTAAGATAAAGTCCCACAAGAATGAATTCTGGAAAGCTCAATAATTATACTTTTAATTTGTAAGTGCTAACTATACAACTGTATGTTATAGCTTCAAAAATCATGTTACACTTTACTGAAATGAATCTGATGTAATACAGTCATTTCCCCAGTGTGCCCTGGACAAAGCTCAGAGAAACCTGTGACCTCACCAAAGGAACACAGCTAGAAGTTGAAGGTAGATCCAGGCCTGGAACACAAGCCTCCTGATTCAGTGCTCTTGCACAGTCATCATGATGCTCTCCACCCACCCCCCACCCCTACACCCAACCTAGCGTGTGTCTCACACCCTCCTCTCAGTGCTGAGACTGCACCTCCCTGGCCTAGCCTCTCTGATGCAGCCCTTCACATCCCACCTGGCTTCCCTCAGCTCATCCTTCTCTGATCATTCTTCCCTTGCCCTCTGCTAATAAGGCCATGCTAACATGTGTCTGACCTCTTTCTCCAACAAAAAGCCACATTCCCTTCCCTCAACTCCAGAGCTAGATACTCTGCCTACCAAGGTAACAGTTAATTTGCCTAATAAATGTGTCTGTCTAACCCGGACAGAAGA
>NW_006773947.1:2676669-2679500 GCF_000442215.2 Lipotes vexillifer | reverse complement strand
TTCCCTACTCCTTGGTGACATATGCCCTGTTTCTAGAGACAGAGAAGAGATTACAACATTGAAACACCTCCCAGGTGTCTTAAGTCTCTGTTAATTCTACGCCCATGGCCAGTTATGACCACTAACCATAGATCATGCCAATCCCAACAACCCACTGCCTACCCAGGATGACCTCTACCTTTGAGAATAAGTGTTTCATCACAAAAGGATTCTGGCCTTTGGTTGGACCGAGATGAATGTAACAATATGGTTGGCAGCTTATAGACAAAATGGAAAATAATACTTTCTATACAGTGAGCACCTGTTATAGGCCAGACACTACTACTGATTAATTAATTAGCTGAATTAATTAATAAATTCAGAGTATATTCAAGGACTTCCCTGGTGGCACAGTGGTTAAGAATCCACCTGCCAATGCAGGGGACACAGGTTTGATCCCTGGCCCGGGATGATCCCACATGCTGTGGAGCAACAAAGCCCGTGTGTCACAACTACTAAGCCCATGCACCACAACTACTGAAACCTGCGTGCCCTAGAGCCACGTGCCACAACTACTGAGCCCACGCACGGCAACCACTGAAGCTCGTGTGCTCTAGGGCCCATGTGCTGCAACAACTGAGCCCACGTGCTGCAACTACTGAAGCCCGCTTGCCTACAGCCTGTGCTCCACAATAAGATAAGCCACCACAATAAGAAGCCCACACACAGCAAAGAAGAGTAGCCCCCATTCGCTGCAACTAGAGAAAGCCCACCTGTGCACAGCAATGAAGGCCCAATGCAGCCAAAAACAGAATAGAATAGAATAGAATAGAAGATAAAATATTAATATATATATATAGATTGTTGATTTGTCTTTTGTAAAGGAGTGTCAAGGTCACATACTAATTGTCCTAGAAGTATGATTTTTTTTTTTTTTTTAAAGAGTAACTGACTGCATGCTGGCACATTTTGAGGTCTGGAGATGAGAGAGCATGTTGTTTCAAGAGGTTCAATAGATCAGCATAATATGAGTTCCAGAAAGGACCAGAAAGATATGAGGCTCAAGAGGCAAGCCAAAGGGCAAGTAACAAAGGCGTCTTGGTGCCACGTGAAGGATTTTTGACATTAATCTTTTAGACAGAAAGCATGAGAACGTCAGTAAGGTATCAGGATTGAAGCTATAGATTTAGTAGTTTTCAGTGCATCCATAATCCTCACCAAAGAATCTAGAAAAGTCAGCATTAGCATTCCTACTTGACACTGAAAGCCCATAGAGCACATCTATTGATTTTATCTGCCAGAACCCCTTCCCTCTTCATCTGGTAACAGCCTCCCCCTTCTCTCAGGAAACTGCTCCTCCCCACCCCAGGCATGTGGTTCAAGTAGAGTCAGTGTAGAGCTCTGTGCCCTCCAAGACCAGTCACCCAAGGTGGGTCATTACAGTAGCTTACATTTCTGGCCACTGTCTTAGAGTGACATGACCAGAAGAAGGAAACTTTTACCGAGGTTCCTCTGAATTGTAACTGGGGTAAAGGGCCCCTTCCTCTCAAAGCAAAATGGCACACATGTCAGTACCGTAATTACTGGCATATAGCACAGAGAGGCAGAACTGCAGTGGGAGGGAATCAAACAGGGGACCATGAGAAGCAAAGAGAGGACCCCCAATCACAATAAGACCTTGGTTCCCGTTGTCCTCTGTTACACACCTGCCTTTCCAATTATATCAATAGTGAATCCCTCCCAGGTTCCAAGCTAGTTCTGACTAATATGGAAATTGAGACTTAGGTAGGTTAAACAACTTGACCAAGGCAGGTGGTAAGCAGAACTTGGAATCAGACTCAGGACATTCTGGCCACTGCACCATGTTATAGAGTACAGCGTTCTAAGGTGATGCCCACTTTCTGGCTAGAGGAGAATCTCAGACTTTGTGGTTAAGTGAATAAAAAATTTAAAATGAGTCAAGCACCAGGTTCAAAATCAGACAAGCTCAATTACTGCAACATTAGGCAAGTCAGTTAATCTCTCTGAGCTCCATTATAAAATGAAATAGATGTCTGTGCTGCTCAATTCATAGGTGTTTGGTTAAGGGGGCTAATACACGTGAGAGCACTTTGAAAACAATAAAGAACCTATTCCAAGGTAAGTATTGCCAATCTCTACCAGCGATAGAAATGTGTATTAAATCCATTCTCTCTCTTGTTGCTTAAACTCACAATCATAGGAGTGGGAAACAGAAATTCAGAATGTTATCTCATCCATGCTAATTTCCATCTGAATAAACAGTCACTTCTGTGTTATTGTTGTTACCAAACATTTATTGAAAGCCAGACAGGGTCTGCGTGCCCTGGAAAATACAAAATCTAGAGAAGTCTCTGGGAAAGTCAGGAAGCCCAGAGCAATGGCTGGCATGGTACTTGGGAACAAGAAATCAAGGTGTGGTCCCCAAGTCCCCTTCAGAATTAACATGGCAGTCTGTCCACAATCTGAGCCTGTTCTGCACTGCCTTTTCCATTCCTCTCTCTCATGGGGCATTTTGAAGACTGGTAAGATAATTCAATGTGCATGTCTTGGGTCAGAGCACGATGTTCTGTAATTAGGCTTGGCTCTGTTTATTGCAGACACCACTTCATTTTGAAAACAGAACACTGTCTTTTCCTCTGGGGTATTTTTTATATCATAAGGTTGTCACTGTTTTTTTTTGCTGCACAGGTGTACCATGCTTAGACAATAGGAGATCCTTTGTCCTGGAAATGTACATATAAATTACATTTCGTCAAAATCAAATTATATCCAAAATGTAGTAGGATCCCTGTAGAGCTCATATAGGAGGTGGTTGTGTGTATAGGAAAGAG
>NW_006773947.1:2664589-2676659 GCF_000442215.2 Lipotes vexillifer | reverse complement strand
GAAAGAGTGAAGGGTAGGAGTCAGAAAATCAAGATTCAAGCATTAGTTCAATCATTTCCTACGTGTATGATTCTCAGAATTCATTTAACGTCTTTGTCTGAGAGTTTTTACATCTGTAAAATGAGGATAAAATGAATCTTTTACTTACACTATGGATTTTCATGAGTGCCCAGTGAAATGTTTTTAAAAAAGGTAAAGAAAGATTGAGGCCCTACACCTGAAACTAACACAACATTGTAAATCAACTATACTCCGATAAAATTAAAATTTAGGGCTTCCCTGGTGGTGCAGTGGTTGAGAATCTGCCTGCCAATGCAGGGGACACGGGTTCGAGCCCTGGTCTGGGAGGATCCCACGTGCCGCGGAGCAACTAGGCCCGTGAGCCACAATTACTGAGCCTGCGCGTCTGGAGCCTGTGCTCTGCAACAAGAGAGGCCGCGACAGTGAGAGGCCCGCGCACCGGGATGAAGAGTGGCCCCCACTTGCCGCAACTAGAGAAAGCCCTCGCGCAGAAACGAAGACCCAACACAGCCAAAAATAAATTAATTAATTAATTTTTAAAAAAATTAAAATTTAAAAATAAAACAACAGGCTTTTACAAAAAAGAAAAGAAAGATTGAAGCCATGTCCTTTAGGATTTCAATCCCTATTTATAAATATCCAATTACAAGAATTGGAAACAATGAGGAAGGGAAGGCAATGGATATGAAAATTAAACCATCTCAAGATATAAGCCATACTGCTGCCCATAGTATTTCTTGATTAAACAAAAAGAAAATATAACTGCTTCAGCCACTGTTTACTATCCTGTGCACTGGAAATCACAAGCAGTCCTACACCCAGGTGGCACTCACTTATTCTTACAGCAAAGGCCATCAGCAACCTATGAAAAAATAACTCATTCTTATTATCAGAGGTCACAGTTGCACAAATCATTTGCATACTTAAGTCATTCATTTACTTGAGGAGTCTTTTATTTCATATATATATGAAATAAAAGTTTATATATAAACTTTTATTTATATAAACTTATATACATATGGAAACAGTTTATATGTGTATATATATACACACACATAAACTGTTTCAAGACGGTTCTCAGAATGTGGTTCCTGAGACACCAACATCAGAACCTACCCCAAGGTTACATTTTGAAAATGTAGAATCCTGAATCCCAGCCCAGATCCAGTGAATTAGAAACTGGATAATTTGCATTTTAACAAACATACACACACACACGCACACAAAATGAACCCACTCCTACACTGTAATTCTAAAGTTTGAGAGAGTTTTTCAAGTTTCCAGGAATAAGAAAAATTATATCTTTAGAAAAACCTGGCTCAGTAGAAAAGCCTTCAAATTTCTGGGTTTTTTTTTTTTTATTATAAACATACTAAACAATTCTAGTGAGTCCTGGAAATTCATCATGCCATAAACAGTTAACTAAGACTGTATTAAACCTATTTTAAAAAAACAGTTCCTGTAATTCCAATGTTATATAATTATATATGGTGCTCTGTGAAATGTAATACAAATGTTATATATTATGCGTCTAATCATCTGCTGGTTTTAGTTTTAATATTTGGATTATTCATAACATCTAATTTTTCCTAAAACGGGGCAAAACTGTAGTCAGAGCAAGGGCATGATGAACTGGGATCCCTCCTTCTGAGGGGTGGGGAGGGCAGGAACTACACAACTGTAGGAACCAAGCATCTACCAATTAGGCGCTCACTCGGCGTGGTGATGGTCGAGAACTACAAAGGGTCTGAGATTTTACCCTGCTTGCATGCTAACCAGTTAGGCTGCCAGTTTCACGGGTGCTGCTAGAAGAGACAAGATTCTTGGATCAGAGAAAAGGACTTTAGCACTCAAGCCACAGAAGCAGCATGAGCTTCATATTTCCAAGACTGTTCACTATAAAACACCCTTGAAAACATAATCTGGAACAAAAGGCTGTCAGTGCCTCTTTCACTAGATGTGCAAGAGACCCATGCAAAATTGTCTCCCAACAGTGACTTCCCAGGTTCTGGAAAAGACCTGGAGTCAGGTAATAACATCAACCTCTTGTATCATTCATTTGCATCAAAGATTTAGTGAGAGAAAAACCCCAACTCCCCTCGCTCCTTCAAGAAAACATAAGCAGAGCACACAGCCAGGTACACAGTAGGCGTTCAGCAAATGCTAATTCCCTTCCCCAGTCTCCCTACCTATTTCCTTCCACACGATCTTGGTGTTCTTTTCTTTGACATATCCTCTTATATTCCCTGTTTTCAACTTTATAAAAAATATTGAAGCTGAAAGTATGAGCCACAAAGGAGTTTGTCCCACATGGCTCTACCTATAATTTTCCCAAAGATCTAAAAAACTTCTTTGGATGTTTTGTCCTGGAGTTTGACTTTGTGTTTCTGTGCGTGTGTGATACACTAGGTGGCGCTAATGGCCTGATCTGAGCTGGGACACTTTTTCCAGTGAGGAAAAAGGCTAACTAACCTCTCACTTTGAATAACTGTTTTCATATGTGTAAATCCAAAGGAGTAAGTCTCAATTATTAACAACTGTACTTCTTGAAAATATAAAGGGAAAATAATGCTTTAGGTTAAGAATGATCATGGGCCTTTTCCTTCCCAAAATTATTTATAATTACCTATTTTGCCAAGGACAGAGTTCAGCTATAATTCTGCAGAAAATGTCATATAATTTTTAACTTCAGAAAAAGCTGAGCCTGAGTGAAATCTTCTAAACTACAAAGTCACCAGTCCCAGAGGAGTGACAATATGGAGAAATGCTTTGTAGAGCAAGGCAGAATTTTCATTCCAGATCCAGGCGTGTTTAGGCAAGAATTTAAGACTACAGCCAGCTGCAGGGGAAGAAAATTCCTCTGATAGTCCAGATCAACAAACAACTAAATCACTAAACTAAAAGGCTCCTTTACCAATCTGTCTAATATGGTCAGAAACTTTAAGAAAAAAGAAAGTCTGATCTGAGTTGACTGTTCAAAGGCTAGCAGCTCACCAACTAGCATGTAATCCAGTGCCAATATGAAACATAAAGGAAGATTCATGTGAATCATACTTCCTCTGAGCTGGATTAAAGGAGAAAATAGTTCTAATTTGTAAATGTTAAAACATCTCTCACCCTTAAATAATTTGCTTATTTGTACAACTAAACACACACACCATCTTCTACTGTCTTTGTCCTTTGTGGATGCTGGCACCACGTCACACAGCATCCTTTTAATACCACACTGATGTGCCCCTACAAAGTAAGGTCAAAATAATAACTGTTCCAAATCTTAGCCCCACCTCTGCCTGGTGGAATTTCCACACCAGGTCTTTAGATCTCCATTATATAACTCATGAAACTCTCTTCATGAATGACTACACCAGGAAGTTTGGTGCCTGGAGGAATATTTTTTCATGAACTAGATTATATTTAAGTAAAGACATCCGCTTCACCTCATACCTGGCAAAGGTCTCATTGTTATAAATAAAAGGAGAAATTAAGAAATAAGCAGAAAAGAAATACAGAGGGAGATAATTGATTGGGAACGTATTAGTTCTTGAGTGGGTAGTGGATTCATTGTCCATTATACTATAAAAAGCATAAATAGACAATTAAAATAAATTAAAGAGCCATTTATGAAACAATGACAGTATTTTATAAACCAAGGATTATGATGAATTCAATTCTATTCAAATAAATAAAGTCAAAGGCAGCATAACTTCTTCAACATCAGTGTGACTGCGTCTTGCCCTTTGCCCTACCAGATCTTCAGCTCAGTCTTGGATAATAACCTGGGCAAAAATATTTCAGAATCAGGACATCTGGTTCTACCCAGAGCAAGAGAACAGGTGCCTTCTTCCCGAGGAATGAAGCGTGTCTGGGTCAGAAGAAACAACAGAATTGTCCTGGGAGAACAAAGAAGCCCATTAAGCAAGGGCGCGAAGGAGATCAAGGGATCCTTTTTTTCTTTTTTTTAACATCTTTATTGGAGTATAATTGCTTTACAATGGTGTGTTAGTTTCTGCTTTATAACAAAGTGAATCAGTTATACATATACACATGTTCCCATATCTCTTCCCTCCTGCATCTCCCTCCCTATCCCACCCCTCTAGGTGGTCACAAACCACCTAGCTGATCTCCCTGTGCTACACGGCTGCTTCCCACTAGCTATCCACTTTACGCTTGGTAGTGTATATATGTCCATGCCACTCTCTCACTTTGTCCCAGCTTACCCTTCTCCCTCCCTGTGTCCTCGAGTCCATTCTCCAGTAGGTCTACGTCTTTATTCCTGTCTTGCCCCTAGGTTCTTCATGACCCTTTTTTTTTTAGATTCCATATATATGTGTTAGCATGCAGTATTTGTTTTTCTCTATCTGACTTACTTCACTGTGTATGACAGACTCTAGGTTCATCCACCTCACTACAAATAACTCAATTTCATTTCTTTTTATGGCGAGTAATATTCCATTGTATATCTGTGCCACATCTTCTTTATCCATTCATCTGTCAATGGACACTTAGGTTGCTTCCATGTCCTGGCTATTGTAAATAGAGCTGCAATGAACATTGTGGTACATGACTCTTTTTGAATTATGGTTTTCTCAGGGTATATGCCCAGTATTGGGATTGCTGGGTCATATGGTAGTTCTATTTTTAGTTTTTTAAGGAACCTCCATACTGTTCTCCATAGTGGCTGTATCAATTTACATTCCCACCAACAGTGCCAGAGGGGTTCCTTTTCTCCACACCCTCACCAGCATTTATTGTTTGTAGATTTTTTGATGATGGCCATTCTGACCTGTGTGAGGTGATATCTCATTGTAGTTTTGATTTGCATTTCTCTAATGATTAATGATGTTGAGCATTCTTTCATGTGTTTGTTGGCAGTCTGTATATCTTCTTTGGAGAAATGTCTATTTAGGTCTTCTGCCCATTTTTTGGATTGGGTTGTTTGTTTTTTTGATATTGAGTTGCATGAGCTGCTTGTAAATTTTGGAGATTAATCCTTTGTCAGTTGCTTCATTTGCAAATATTTTCTCCCATTCTGAGGGTTGTCTTTTTGTATTGCTTATGGTTTCCTTTGTTGTGCAAAAGCTTTGAAGTTTCATTAGGTCCCATTTGTTTATTTTTGTTTTTATTTCCATTTCTCTAGGAGGTGGGTCAAAAAGAATCTTGCTGTGATTTATGTCATAGAGTGTTCTGCCTATGTTTTCCTCTAAGAGTTTTTAGTGTCTGGCCTTACATTTAGGTCTTTAATCAATTTTGAGTTTATTTTTGTGTATGGTGTTAGGGAGTGTTCTAATGTCATTCTTTTACATGTAGCTGTCCAGTTTTCCCAGCACCACTTATTAAAGAGGCTGTTGTTTCTCCATTGTATATTCTTGCCTCCTTTATCAAAAATAAGGTGACCATATGTGCGTGGGTTTGTCTCTGGGCTTTCTATGCAACAAGATATTCTTGACACACTTTCGTGGACCATCAAATTTACTCAAAGATCTGGAGGTATAAGACATGACATTTATATTTTTAAAAAATAGAGTGTGAAAAACCAGTATGAATTTTTAAGATAAAATATGAAAATCAAAGACAACTCACACTTGCCGCTGGACATTTGAAGACATACTCTCAGACCCCAAGAGATGCAGGCTCACTCCTTCTCTTTGGTGGAAAAGAATGTGCAACATACTGCCTGATGCATGGTTACACACACACACACACACACACACACACACACACACAAAGAATTTGCTTCTCCCCCCGCAAAAAAAAAAAAAAATTATAGATTTAAACCCAGAAATTCTACTTTTAGGAACTTACCTTAAAAAATAATTAAATAAGTGTGCAAATATATGTGAGTGCAGCTGTTCACCTAGGATTGCTTTTATAATAATGAAAACTATCGAACATTCTAAATGTCTCTACTTAGGAGACTGGTAAAATAAATTATGGAATAAACATACATAGAAATTTTACTTAAAATAACAGTGTGACCCTAAATTTACTGACGTTAAAAGATGTCCACAATATAGTAAATGAGCTCATTAAAAAATAGTGTGAACAAGAGGATCTCAATCTGTTAAAAAACAGGGACCTCACTGGTGGTCCAGTGGTTAAGACTCTGCGCTTCCACTGCAGGGGGCACAGGTTCAATCCCTGGTTGGGGAACTAAGATCCCGCATGCCATGCGGTGTGGCCAAAAAAAAAAAAAAAATGTATACATATGTGAATGACCATTTGTTTATATTCAGGAAGAAGTCTGGAATGACATGTAACAAAATAATTATTTCTGGGGCTTCCCTGGTGGTGCAGTGGTTGAGAGTCTGCCTGCCAATGCAGAGGATACGGGTTCATGCCCCGGTCCGGGAAGATCCCACATGCCGCAGAGCAGCTGGGCCCGTGAGCCATGGCCGCTGAGCCTGAGTGTCTGGAGCCTGTGCTCCGCAACGGGAGAGGCCACAACAGTGAGAGTCCCGTGTACTGCAAAAAAATAGTAATAATAATAATTATTATTATTATTATTTCTGGGATGTAAAATTATAAGATTTTTTTCTTTATTGTACTTTTCTGTAAGTTCTTAATTTTTCAAAATGAACATATGACAATTTTAAAGTATTGCTTATTAAAGATATTTATATAACACAAAAAAGTATAAAGAGAAAAGTGAAATAATCATCCCCAAATCCACAAATAACAATTTTTTTCATTAGGTGACCATTATCCTAGGTATGTCTATATGCATAAATACACATAGACATGTAAATTAAATAGATAAATGATAGGTGTATAAGCAGATCAATTAGAATTTATTAAAATAGAATCACAGTATACATGTTACATTTTCATAAAGAAGCATTAAATATAACCACCACTGATTTTAAAAGAAGAAAAAGAAATGGAAGTGCACTAAAAAGATTGCTGAACTTCAGCTAAACGCTTTTTATCACAGTAAAATCTATTATTTCCCCAAATATCTCTCTAAGGTTATGAAGAAATTATAAAATACAAACAGCTTAAATTATTAAATGATGATTAAACTATATGTTTAATATAGACAGTATAAACTGACTCCTTCCTAAGCAAGAAAAGAAAATTAGTAAGTTTCACTTCCCACAGCTTCATTTTAGTTAGTTATTATTTGTATACTCTCAGGGTTTATAATATTTACATTAGCTTAGATAGCTATAATTCCTCCAGTTGTTCAATCTTAGATTGATATATAAATAGATCCAACAATCACTGCCTGTTCTTTTACCTTGTCTTTTCCATTCCTGAGTTCTATATTTTTAATTTATTCTTTGATTATCAGTATTTCATCAGTCTTTCTTTTTTTCAGAGAGGCTTCATATGTTCTGGATTCACTGAGTTCTTGAATGTTTAGGAATAACTTCCTATTACCTTTATACATGAATGGCAATTTGGCTGGGTATTACATTCTTGTGTATTGTGTTCTCTTCCTGCCATTGTCTTCTGACATTAAATCTTACTATATGGAATATATTCTATATATACTCTGTGTATATTACATATTTTTATATCATATTTATGAATACATAATATTCAAATAATATTTTCTGGGCTATTTGTTGGGTTTTCTACTTTACGGATTCTAATGATCTTTCTGCTATATCAGCTTTGTCTCCTCTATATTATCTTCTGTCTAATTATTTTAATGTATTTTTTGCTTTGATTCTATTAAGCCTTTCCTTCACATCAATAACTCAGTTTGGGGGGCTTCCCTGGTGGCGCAGTGCTTGAGAATCCGCCTGCCAATGCAGGGGACACGGGTTCGTGCCCCGGTCTGGGGAGATCCCACATGCCGCGGAGCGGCTGGGCCTGTGAGCCATGGCCGCTGAGCCTGCGCATCTGAAGCCTGTGCTGCGCAACGGGAGAGGCAACAGCAGTGAGAGGCCCGAGTACCGCAAGAAAAAATAAAATAACTCAGTTTTAAGCCATGTCAAAGCTGTCCATTACTCTACCAGATAAATCAGCTCTATATAGTGTTTGTCCTCTGCTTTTTAGCTCTGTGACCTCCCTTTCCATTTTATTCTTCTATTTGAAAGTTTATTATACGTACGTCATGTTCTTATTAAATCCTTCTATATGCAAAACACTCATGGAAAATTTTTTTCTGTTCCCTCTAATTATATATTTTCTGGACTAGGTTATTCCTCAGTCTTGTTATCCTATATATCTTACTTATAATTTATTGATTTATTTGCTATGTTATGCTTACACAGCTGCCACGTTGTCTCTTTTCATGTTAATTAACATCAGAACTTCTGTTCATATCTTCTGTTTGTGTTAATGTGGATGAATTCTCTTTATTCTCTTTGCATCTTACCAAGAACTTGCTTCATTAGTTCTTAAGATGTCCGTTTTGTATTTTAGCATCTCTAAATCCTGAGGACATCTTACAGTTTAATTGGCAGCATTTTCTTTTCATTATTTTGTTTTCTCTTTCTGGGCTACAGTGTAAGAACATCTATTACAAACCTCTAGTTTCCTCAAACTTCCAACTTCAAACCACTTTTCATACTCAGTCGATGACCACTTATCCTACTTCATAAAGATAATAAAACCCATCGGATGGGAAATTCCTCAACTTTTCATCACAGAGCTCAAAACTTCAGCATTCTTCCCTCCAGTTTCTCCTGTCTAAGGCTAACCCTTCCTCTGTGTTCTGAATCCCAGTTTCTCCAGGCTTCTTTGGAATCTCAACCTTCATCCATCTCCTATCACTAACCATTCTTCAAACTCTTCTTCTACTATCTCCTTCCCATCAGGACTAGGCCATCCTTTAGAAACAAATAAATAACCTCCTTCAGCATCACATTCTTTTTTCTCCTTCAAAGCCTTAAAGATCTGCCTAGACTCACAACCTCCATTTGCTCAACTCTGACTCATTCCTTAACCACTTCAGTTTGTTTGTGACTCTACTGTTCCAGTAAAAACTGCTCTCAGCAGGCCACCGACAACTTCCTTGTTGCTAAACACAACAAACTTCAGTCTGACTTGTGCTCTCAGCAGTATCTGTGGCAGCTGATCACTCCTTCCTCTCAACACTCTTCCCTTAGCTCCCATTATGACCCCCCTTCCAGTTTTCCTTCTTCCTCTGATTACTTCTTCTCAATACCTTTTGTAGCAGCCTCTTCCTCTGCCTGTCCCTAAAGGAGTCTGTTCTACAAGGATCATGCTTGGAATTTTTTTTCACTCTACATCCTCTCAAGTGTATGAATCTATGCGCTTCGATGGTTCCTATTACATCTATAAACTTCCAAATTTATACTCCTATTACCAAATGTCTTTCCTGTATATCTAATTATTTGTTGACTACCTCAGTTTGTAATTTCCACAACCAACTCAGACTTGTCAGGTTCAAAAGTGAATTCATGCTCTTCCTCTTCAATCTCAGCTTCTCTAAATGTCACCAACCAGTTGTTCAAGTCAGATTCTTGGGAAGCATCTTTAACTCTGTGTTTTCGTTCTCTCACAGCTAATCACCAGGCCAACTGATTCTATCTCTTAACAAAGTTCTCTAAGCTACTGTCTATCACCACTGCCTTTGCCTATTTCAAGTTACTATTCTCTATTTCCACTGTTTCTACAATAGTCTCCAACTGTCTTTCCAAAGTGATTTTACTAAAATTCTGAACACACTACACCCTGTTCCCTATAAAATCTTTCAATAACTGGATATTGCCATTGGGCTAACCTCCAAACACCTAAACCTAGCATAAATGATCCTTCATGATTATGGTCTCTCCATACTTCTCCAAACTCATATTGTGTTCCTCACATTATATGCTCCAGTCATGTCAAACTATTTATAGTTTACTAAAAATAGGTTCCCTTTCAGCTGTGCATGTTATTCTGTCTACTTCCATCACTCTTGCCACTCCCCTTGGTCTGGCTAAATCCTAATCATCTTTCCATTCTCAAGTCCCTTCTTCTAGGAAACCTTCCTGCATCCCCAGTTTCAAGTTAGATATCCCCTTCCTAAATCTCTCATAGCATTCTGAACTTCCCTTAACACATTTTACTCTAAAAGAATTGCCTGTTTACTTCTCTAAAGCTGGTCTGTAAGCACCGTGAGAGCAAGAATTAAACTGGTGTTAAAAGGTAGGTATTGGTCCTAAATTTTCCTTATATCATCTCTTATTATTAACATGGTTGAAGTAGGCTGTGTATATTATAAAATAAACTGGAACACTGAGAAAAAAACTAGTAAAACCCGGTAGTAACCAATCTGGATCATTTATGTTCCAAATGTTGGTTTTCATTCACCAGTGTTTTTTCCACCTGAAATCTTCAGATATAACCCTCCACATAGGTGAAGATTGATCCTAAATAATTCCACCACCACTAGTTGGATCAAACAATTCAGTGGAGTAAAATCCAGTCATTTGGGGTTGTTTAATGAAACAACTGATTGAACTGATCACTTTTCAGGGAATGTGTGTTAACATGAATGTGACACTGTTATCACGTCAGGTCAAGTGCAGAAAGAATTCATTCCCTGTAAGGAGTAAGCAATTTTCACCCACCAGGATAGATGATTATTATAAAAACTTTCCCCCTTATAGTCTACCACCAGGCAATTTGAGCCATGGTGCTAAATTAATATCTGTATTAATATATAATATTCAGCCCAGAATGGTACCTTGTGAAGCAGGGCTCTTTTCTGTCTTGTTCAGTATTGTTTGTCCAGTGCCTACACTGTAAGCATTCAGAAAATATTTGTTGAATGGGTTAATGAAAAGATTATCACCAGCTACCTATCTAACTAGACAAAACATTTTGCCATAAAAAATCTGACCAGTCACATTTCATGTCTCAAGCTCTCCCAACATAAAGACTCCTAGGTAGTTACAGAACTGAAAAAGTACGGTTGGCCTCAGTACTGATTTGGGTTCAAGACAGCAGTTTCCAAACTTTAGCATGCATCAGAATCACCTGGAGGACTGGTTAAAACACAGGCTGCCGGGCCCCAGCCCTAGAGTTTTTGTTTAGTAGAACTGGGTAAGGCCTGAGAGTCTGCATTTCCAACAAGTTTCAAGGTGAAGCTGATGCTGCTGGTACAGAGACCACATTTTGAGAACCACAAATTAAGAGAACCAGACTATTTGGTAAGAATAGCCTTTTATTTTGTTGACTGATATATTTTCTACAAAAATCATGTTTACAAGCAATGGGTTTCTTGCACATGTAACACAATCTTATCAGTTCTCTGGAATTCACATAGTCTCTGTTATCCTGTATGGTATCCAACAGTAAATCTTTCTAGCTCAATTAGTAGCTGTCAATTCATTGGCAAGAAGAAATTCTGCAAGTATGTCATTCTTCTTGATACTACAAGACTATCCAAACATTCCCAATTTTAATTTGCTTTGCTGGGCATTATTTCTTAGACTAGGTTTAACTGCCCTCCACATTATAAGACACTATCTAGATAACTTTTGTCAGTAAAAGCACTAACAAACTATAATTGCTCTTCATCAAACTGAGGTATGGCAGGTGCTTTAATAGTAAATACCTCCAAATGGTAACAAGACATATGGACAAAATTTTGGCTCACTGGTAAAAATTACATTTACAGTAATATTGTTAAAGTTTCTAGCTTCATCTTTGAAGCCATGCCAACAACTGCTCGAAAGAGTCTTCCGCTCCCACCCAGAGCAAATGCTAAGCAAGAAATGATACATCAAATGCTGCCAAGGTTGAGTACCTAAAGACTGGTTTGAGTTGCACATCCAGCAAGGAAGCAGGTTTGAGGGAAGTGCAAGCATCTGAGGATAGCACAGGAAGGCTTTTTGACAGCACCTAGTTGGGGATTTTCTCAAAAAGATTTGCAAGATGCCAAGTTAATCTTGAGGCTTCTTGCCTCACCTCCTTTTATGTCCCTCCCTGAGCATTCTTGTATAAACTTGTCCTCAGGATGTCTTTCTGCCTCCTATAAACTCCCACCTCTGGGCAGCCTTGGCACCTCTGCCTTACCCTGAGGCCCTTGAATTACTTGCCCATTTCCACATTTCTATTCTTTAAAACCTTTCTTCGAGGCAGGAAT
>NW_006773947.1:2631838-2664516 GCF_000442215.2 Lipotes vexillifer | reverse complement strand
CTTGCCAAATTCCACATTTCTATACTTTAAAACATTTCTTCGAGACAGGAATGCAAGATACATCACATTTTCCTTTCTAAGTCAGGCAGAGAAAGCGGTCATTTTCAGGCCACGTAGCCTTTCACTCAGGCTATAGACTCTTTGTCCCAGAAGACTTTCCTCCCCTCTGGAAATGAGAAAATGAACTACCTTGACAATTAATTACCTAGTAAGGACTAAGTGAGGGACTCAATCTTTTGAAGAACCAGCTCCCAGACCATTTTGATTCAGAGCAAAACCCTGAACTGAATCCAGAGAGAAAAGTGGCCAGCACCCCATGCCGAAGGTCGCACCCCTCCAGGTGCTACTGGCTACCAATATCCCTCAATCTGCTTGGAATGCTGTAACAAAATACCACAGACTGGGTGGCTTCAACAACATAAATTTATTTCTCTTTTTTTGTAAAACGGAAAGGCTGAGAATTTTCCAAACCTTCAAGTTCCAGTTCTGGAATTGTTCAACAATTTCTTCTCCAATTCATCTCTCTCCTCACATTTTGCTCTACGTAGTTAGGAGGAACCAAGCCACTCTCTCAACACTTTGCTTAGAAATCTCTTCAGCTAAATATCCAGTTTCATTGCTTGCAAGTTCTACCTTCCAATGCTAGAATATGAACACAATTCAGCCAAGTTCTTTGCCACTTTATAAAAAGGACTGCCTTTTCTCCAGTTTCCAATAACATGTTACTCATTTCCATCTGACACCTCAGTAGAATGGCCTTTAATGTCCTTATTTCTACCAACATTAAGTTCATGTTTAGCTATGTATTCTCTAAAGAGATGGAAGCTTTCTCTCTAGCTCTCCTTTCTCTCTGAGCTCTCACCAGAATTTTCCTTACTGTCCATATTCTTCGATGCACCTCAAAACTCTTCCAGTCTCTACCCCTTATACATTTCCAAAGGCACTTCCACAGGTTTAGGTATTTATTGCAGCAGCACTCCACTTCTTCCTCCAAGCCCCACCTCTTACCTCCAGCCCCACCTCTCCCTCCAAGCAAAGTCCCATAACCTACATTGGGATTTCACACTTTTGTTTCTCTTTCCACAGCCCCCAAATAACGAAAGTTTCTCATTTACTACATGAAATCACACTTGTCCTTCTTTTATCCAACCTAAATAAGATTCTGCCTTTATCTTTACGCTTTAGCTTGAATTTTTGCTCACGTTGGCCTCATAGTTTCCCCCCATCTTTCTCTTTATTAATTCTTCATCTCTTTTTCAGGATCCTTTTTCTTGCTTGCCTCTTAAATATCTGTATTCCTTAGGTGTCTTTCCTTGGCTCATATCTTTTCACTCTAGAGATTAATGGTTCTTCCCTTTGGGGAGTTAAAAATAAGACAAAAGCTATGGAAGCCTCTTCAAAACATATATTTAGGGCTTTCCTGGTGGCGCAGTGGTTGAGAGTCTGCCTGCCGATGCAGGGGATACGGGTTCGTGCCCCGGTCCGGGAGGATCCCACATGCCGGGGAGCGGCTGGGCCCGTGAGCCATGGCTGCTGAGCCTGCGCGTCCGGAGCCTGTGCTCCGCAGCGGGAGAGGCCACAACAGTGAGAGGCCCGCGTACCGCAAAAAAACAAAAAAAACACATATATTTATTAAATATTTTTAAGAGCTTGTTATGTGCTGGGCGTTGTCCTAGTTGCTGAGGATATAAGAAGAGAACAAAACACACAAGATCCCTGTTCTCATGGGGAATGCAGACAATAAGTAAATAAGTTTAAATATGTATACGATTTCAAATAGTGATAATTGCCATGAAGAAACACAAAGCAGGGTAGGGAGAGTCATGGAGAAGAAAGACCTTTCTTAGACAGAAATTTGACCAGATGTTATTTAAAACCATGACTCTGGATGAGATCACCTAGGGAGGAGAGCAAATAGAGACCAGAAAGCTGAGGACTCAGCTCTGGGGTATTTCACCCTTTCAATTTCAGTAAGAAGAGAAAGAGCCCGTAAAGCAGACTCAGAAGGAAGCAGTTGGTAAGAAAAGAAAAGAAAAGAAAAAAAAAAAGAAAATATGAGGCTCTGGAAGCCAAAAACAACAAAAAAAGTGTTTCAAGAAAGAGGGAGTAATCAACTGTGTCTCATGCTGCCGAGAGGATGACTAAGATAAAGATTAAAAATGGTTTATTGAATTTGACAAGAAAGATATCTTTGCCAATCATGAGACCGGTTTAAGTGGAATCAGAGGACAAGAGCCCGACTGGAGTGTGTTCCAGAAAAAATGGGAGGTGACAGAGTGATTATAGACAACTCTTTCCAAGAGAATTGTTATAAAAAAAAGAGCAGAGAAATGGGAGGAGGGAGTTGTGCGATAGGAACATGGGTCACAAGAGACCTTTTTCGGATGGGACATATTACAGCTTGGGGATGAGTATGATGCATAAAGAGTAGAAAATTGATGATGCAAAAGAGAAAGGGCATAATTGCAGAAGCAGAGTCCTTGAATACAAGAGAGGGGACAAGATTCAGTGCACAATTCTAGTTAGATAGGGGCTGGAACAGTTTACCTGTTGCAACAGGAATGAAAGTAGAGTATACAGATGCAGAGTAACTGGTAGGTTGGATGGTGAGAAGGTAAAGTAGTTCTCTTACAATTGTTCTTATTTTCTCAGTTAATTAGATGCAAAGTCATCAGCTGAGTATGAGGAGAAAAGAAAGGTTGTAAGAGGTTTCAGAAATAAGATTGCTGCTCTGCCATGGAAGGATCACTTAAAATAGGTGGTCACAGATTTAAAGTGGGACCGATCAGCACAATTGGATGTTTTCCTCCAGCTACATTCAGCTGAACTTCAGATTAAAAGAACTGCTCTACACCCTCTCTCTGAGTGACTTCATCCAAATTCATGACTTAGCTAACATTTATGTCTCGTGACTCCCAAATCTGTATCTTCAGCCCAAACCTCTTTTTGGAACTCCAAACTCATAATGTCTACTAGACTTTTCAACTTCAAATCTCCCACATACCTCTTAAATTCAACACATCCAAAACTAAAATAGTATGTTTAAAACTACTCCTATAGTCCTTGACTCTGCTAATGACCCACCATCCATCTAATGCCTAAAGGAAGCAGCAAAAGTCTTCCTTAGACACTCCAAACAGTCAAAGAATCTTGTGGCTCCTACCTTCTTCACATCATGCATATCTGTTCCCTCTAATTTCACTGCCATTTGCCTAAATTCAGTCCTTTGTCACTCTTCACCTGAGTTCCAGCAACAGTCTCCTGTCTCTTTGATGCCGGTCTATCCCCCACTTAATCCATCTTCTGCACAGCTTCCAGTCTTCTCTCTGGAAATGCAAATCTCATTACCTCACTCCCCTACTTAAACTATTTCAAAATTCTCTTTAGCTCAAAAAGTAAAATTCACTTCAAAGTGTGATGCTGACTGTCCTTTAGCCTAATATCCTACCAATTTGCCTCATGGTCTTTTCTTCCAGCCATTCCAAATTACTTGCAATTTGTACGTTGCATCACACTTATGTACCTTCAAACATATCCCTATTTTGAAAAATCTTCTCTTCACCTGCTATTACTGCTAGCTCCTAGACCCTCCTCTAAACTCCATCCTGATATTTACTACAGGCAAATTTCTTATGTACTCCCAAAGCACTCTGAGTACACTATACTGATACTCACTTACCATACTGACCTCACTTGACCCTACATCCCCTCCAGCTACTTTCTCATTTTTCTGCTTTCCTTTGTATCAAACCCCCTCAAAAAATCATCAATACTTACTGTCACCCCTTCCTCTCCTCTCTTCATCTCTGGAACACATTTAAATTGGTCTTTTCATCTTGACTCTTGTACCAAAATAACTCTTTACAAAACCATAAATGTCTTTGACATGGCTATAAACAATGGTCAATCCTTAGTCCTCACCTCAGTGACCCATCACAGTTGCAGCATTTGATACAATGAATACTCCTTCTTTCTTGGAAGACTTTCTTCTCTTGGCTTCCAGGAACCACTTTTTCTTGGTTCTCCTCCTATCTCACTGGCAGCTATTACTCCATCTCCTTTGCTTCTCCTGATCATCTTAATCTCTAAAACTTGGAGTGCTCTTTTTTATCTATTCCCATTCTAGGTGATGTCATCACTATCATAGCTTTAAATACCTGCTAGAAGGATAACAGTGCCCAAATACGTAACCTAACCTAAACCTCTACCCTGAACTCTTGAATACCAACCTAACACATGCATCTGAATGTCTAATAGGCAGCTTACTAAACTCCTTCAGCAATCCTTCCCTTTTTAGCAAAAAGCAATTTCATTCTTCCAGTTGCTCAAGCCAAAAACCTTGGAGTTATCCTTGACTCTTCTCTTTCTCCCACATTTCACATTTATACCACCAGTAAATCTTGTAAGACCTGCCTTCAAAATATACCCACAATCCAACCCACCATGTCTATTCATCACCCTGCTCAGCCCATTCTCTCTCACCTGGGTTATGTAACAGCCTCCCAACTGGTATCCCAGCTTCCACCCTTGTCTCTCTTCATACAACAGCCAGAGTGATTCTCTGAAAACGAGTTGTTTCATGTCTCTTCTCTGCTCAGAATCCCCAAATTATTATCATGTTGGAGGGCATAATGGTTTACAAGACCCTACATAATTTAGCCCCCCTACTAACTCCCTAAACTCTCTCCCAACACTCTGCTACAACTACACTGGCCAAGCATGGTGCTGCCTCAGGCTCTTTACACCTGATGCTTCCTCTGCCTACTGTGTTCTTCCTTGAGGATAGCCACATGCTCGCTCCCTCACCTCCTTCATATCTCTGCCATCCTCTCAGAAGCCTTGTCTGATTAATTTACAATTATACTTATCACTATCTCTTACCTTGTTTGTTGACTGGTTTATCTTCTGTCTTAATCCATTATAATGTAGCTCTATCAGAACAAGCACCTTATTTTATTCACTGCTGTATCCCCTGCACTTGTATAATGCCAAGCACTCAATAGATGTTCCAGAGTAAATCAGCTAGACTTAAATACCTACTTATGTGTCTCTCCCCAACTAGAATCTATACTCTTTTATTTTTTTTCTATTCTTCTTTTTTTGAATTTTACTTTTTTATACAGCAGGTTCTTATTAGCTATCTATTTTATACATATTAGTGTATATATGTCAATCCCAATCTCCCAATTCATCCCAACACCACCAAACTCCCCCACCTGCTTTCTCCCCTTGGTGTCTATATATTTGTTCTCTACATCTGTGTCCCTATTTCTGTCCTTCAAACTGGTTCATCTGTACCATTTTTCTAGATTCCACAGATATGCTTTAATATAGGATACTTGTTTCTCTTTCTGACTTACTTCACTCTGTATGACATTCTCTAGTCCATCCATGTCTCTACAAATGACCCAATTTCGTTCCTTTTTATGGCTGAGTAATATTCCATTGTATATATGTACCACATCTTCTTTAACCATTCATCTGTCAATGGGCATTTAGGTTGCTTCCATAACCTAGCTATTGTAAATAGTGCTGCAATGAACATTGGGATGCATATGTCTTTTTGAATTATGGTTTTCTCTGGGTATGTGCCCAATGGTGGGATTGACGGGTCATGTGGTAATTCTGTTTTTGGCTTTCTAAGGAACCTCCATAGTGTTCTCCATAGTGGTTGTATCAACTTACATTCCCACCAACAGTGCAAGAGGGTTCCATTTCCTCCACACCCTCTCCAACATTTGTTGTTTGTAGATTTTCTGATGATGGCCATTCTCACTGGTGTGAGGTGATACCTCATTGTAATTTTGATTTGCATTTCTCTAATAATTAGTGATGTTGAGCAGCTTTTCATGTGCCTCTTGGCCATCTGTATGTCTTCTTTGGAGAAATGTCTATTTAGGTCTTCTGCCCATGTTTTGATTGGGTTTTTTTTTTTTTTTTAATATTGAGCTGCATGAGCTGTTTATATATTTTGGAGATTAATCCTTTGTCCATTGATTCATTTGGAAATATTTTCTCCCGTTCTGAGGGTTGTCTTTTCATCTTGTTTATAGTGTTCTTTGTTGTGCAAAAGCTTTTAGGTTTCATTAGGTCCCATCTGTTTACTTTTGTTTTTATTTCCATTACTCTAGGAGGTGGGTCAAAAAGATTTTGCTGTGATTTATGTCAAAGAGTGTTCTGCCTATGTTTTCCTCTAAGAGTTTTATAGTGTCCAGTCTTACATTTAGGTCTTTAATCCATTTTACATGTAGCTGTCCAGTTTTCCCAGCACCACTTATTAAAGAGACTGTCTTTTCTCCACTGTGTATCCTTGTCTCCTTCATCATAGATTAGTTGATCACAGGTGCATGGGTTTATCTCTGGGCTTTCTAACCTGTTCCATTGATCTATATTTCTGTTTTTGTGCCAGTACCATATTGTCTTGATTACTGTAGCTTTGTAGTATAGTCTGAAGTCAGGGCGTCTGATTCCTTCAGAATTCTTCCAGATTCCTCCAACCTTTTTCCCTCAAGATTGCTTTGGCTATTTGCAGTCTCTTGTGTCTCCATACAAATTTTAAGATTTTTTTGTTCTAATTCTGTAAAATATGCCATTGGTAATTTGATAGGGATTGCAATGAATTTTTAGATTGCTTTGGGTAGTATAGTCATTTTCACAATATTGATTCTTCCAATGCAAGAACATGGTATGTCTCTCCATCTGTTTGTGTCATCTTTGATTCCTTTCATCAGTGTCTTATAGTTTTCTGAGTACAGGTATTTTACCTCCTTAGGTAGGTTTATTCCTAGGTATTTTATTCTTTTGTTGCAACAATGAATGGGACTGTTTCCTTAATTTCTCTTTCATATTTTTCATCAATAGTGTATAGGAATGCAAGAGATTTCTTTACGTTAATTTTGTATCCTGCAACTTTACCATATTCATTGATTAGCTCTAGTAGTTTTCTGGTGGCATCTTTAGGATTCTCTATGTATAGTATCATGTCATCTGCAAACAGTGACAGTTTTACTTCTGCTTTTCCCATATGGATTTCTCTTATTTCTTTTCTTTCTCTGATTGCCGTGGCTAGGACTTCCAAAACTATGTTAAATAATAGTGGTGAGAGTGGACATCCTTGTCTTGTTCCTGATCTTAGAGGAAATGCTTTCAGTTTTTCACCATTGAGAGTGATGTTTGCTGTGGGTTTGTTGTAAATGGCCTTTATTATGTTGTGGTAGGTTCCCTCTATGCCCACTTTCTGGAGAGTTTTTATCATAAATGGGTGTTGAATTTTGTCAAAAGCTTTTTCTGCATCTATTGAGATGTTCATATGATTTTTATTCTTCAAGTTGTTAATATGTTGTATCACATTGATTGAGTTACGTATATTGAAGAATCCTTGCATCCATGAGATAAATGCCACTTGGTCATGGTGTATAATCCTTTTAATGTGCTGTTGGATTCTGTTTGCTAGTATTTTGTTGAGGATTTTTGCATTTATATTCATCAGTGATATTGGTCCATAAATTTTTTTTGTGTGATATCTTTGTCTGGTTCTGGTATCAGGGTGATGGTGACCTCATAGAGTAAGTTTGGGAGTGTTGCTTCCTCTGAAATTTTTGGAAGAGTTTGAGAAGGATGAGTGTTAGCTCTTCTCTAAATGTTTGATAGAATTCGTCTGTGAAGCCATCTGGACCTGGACTTTTGTTTGTTGGAAGATTTTTAATCACAGTTTCAATTTCATTACTTGTGATTGGTCTGTTCATATTTTCTATTTCTTCCTGGTTCAGTCTTGGAAAGTTATACCTTTCTAAGAATTTGTCCATTTCTTCCAGGCTGTCCATTTTATTGGCATAGAGTTGCTTGTGATAGTCTTAGTCATATGTTGCTCATCATAGTCTCTTATGATGCTTTATATTTCTGCGGTGTCTGCTGTAACTTCTTTTTCATTTCCAGTTTTATTGATTTGAGTCCTCTCCCTCTTTTTCTTTTTTTTTTTTTTTTTTGCGGTACACGGGTCTCTCACTGTTGTGGCCTCTCCCGTTGCGGAGCAACAGGCTCCGGACGTGCAGGCTCAGCAGCCATGGCTCACGGGCACAGTCGCTCCACCGCATGTGGGATCTTCCCAGACTGGGGCACGAACCCATGTCCCCTGCATCGGCAGGTGGACTCTCAACCACTGGGCCACCAGGGAAGCCCTCCCTCTTTTTCTTGATGAGTCTGGCTAAAGGTTTATCAATTTTGTTTATCTTCTCAAAGAACCAGCTTTTAGTTTTATTGATCTTTGTTATTGTTTTCTTTGTTTCTATTTCATTTATTTCTGCTCTGATCGTTATGATTTCTTTCCTTCTACTAACTTTGGTTTTGTTTGTTCTTCTTTCTCTAGTTCCTTTAGGTGTAAGGTTAGATTGTTTATTTGAGATTTTTCTTGTTTCTTGAGGTAGGATTGTATTGCTATAAACTTCCCTCTTAGAACTGCTTTTGATGCATCCCATAGGTTTTGGATCGTCGTGTTTTCTTTGTAATTTGTCTCCAGGTATTTTTTGATTTCCTCTTTGATTTCTTCAGTGATCTCTTGGTTATTTAGTAACATATTGTTTAGCCTCCATGTGTTTGTGTTCTTTACGTTTTTTTCCCTGTAATTGATTTCTAATGTCATAGCGTTGTGGTTGGAATACATGCTTGATATGATTTCAATTTTCTTAAATTTACTGAGTCTTGATTTGTGACCCAAGTTGTGATCTATCCTTTAGAATGTTCTGTGTGCACTTGAGAAGAAAGTGTAATCTGCTGTTTTCAGACAGAATGTCCTACAAATATCAATTAAATCTATCTGGTCTATTGTGTCATTTAAAGCTTGTGTTTCCTTATTAATTTTCTGTCTGGATGATCTGTCCATTGGTGAAAGAGGGGTGTTCAAGTCCCCCACTATTACTGTGTTACTGTCAATTTCCTCCTTTACAGCTAATAGCAGTTGCCTTATGTATTGAGGTGCTCCTATGTTGGGTGCATATATATTTATAATTGTTATATCTTCTTCTTGGATTGATCCCTTGATCATTATGTAGTGTTCTTCCTTGTCTCTTGTAACATTCTTTAATTTAAAGTCCATTTTATCTGATATGAGTATTGCTACTCCAGCTTTCTTTCGATTTCCATTTTCATGGAATATCTTTTTCCATCCCCTCACTTTCAGTCTGTATGTGTCCCTAGGTCTGAAGTGGGTATCTTGTAGACAGCATATAGATGGGTCTTGTTTTTGCATCCATTCAGCAAGCCTGTGTCTTTTGGTTGGAGCATTTAATCCATTCACGTTTAAGGTAATTATCGATATGTATGTTCCCGTGACCATTTTTTAAATTGTTTTGGGTTTGTTTTTGTAGGTCCTTTTCTTTTCTAAGTGTACCACTTAGAGAAGTTCCTTTAGCATTTGTTGTAGAGCTGGTTTGGTGGTGCTGAATTCTCTTAGCTTTTGCTTGTCTGTAAAGCTTTTGATTTCTCTGTTGAATCTGAATGAGATCCTTGCCAGGTAGAGTAATCTTGGTTGTAGGTTCTTCCATTTCATCAATTTAAATATATCATGCCACCCCCTCTGGCCTGTAGAGTTTCTGCTGAGAAATCACCTGTTAATCTTTTGGGAGTTCCCTTGTATGTTATTTGTCGTTTTTCCCTTGTTGCTTTTAATAATTTTTCTTTGTCTTTAATTTTTGTCAATTTGATTATTATGTGTCTCGGCGTGTTTCTCCTTGGGTTTATCCTGCCTGGTACTCTCTGTGCTTCCTGGACGTGAGTGGCTATTTCCTTTCTCATTTTTGACCATAATCTCTTCAAATATTTTCTTGGGACCTTTCTCTCTCTCTTCTGCTTCTGGGACCCCTATAATGTGAATGTTGGTGCGTTAATGTTGTCCTAGAGGTCTCTTAGGCTGTCTTCATTTCTTTTCATTCTTTTTTCTTTATTCTGTTCCATGGCAGTGAATTCCACCATTCTGTCTTCCAGGCCACTTATCTGTTCTTCTGCCTCAGTTATTCTGCTATTGATTCATCTATTCAGTTATTGTATTGTTCATCTCTGTTTTATTGTTCTTTAATTCTTCTAGGTGTTTGTTCTTTAATTCTTTTTTTTTTTTTTTTTTTATGGTACGCGGGCCTCTCACTGTTGTGGCCTCTCCCTCTGCAGAGCACAAGCTCTGGACACGCAGGCTCAGCAGCCATGGCTCTTGGGCCCAGCCGCTCCACAGCATGTGGGATCTTCCCAGACCAGGGCACGAATCCGTGTCCCCTGCATCGGCAGGCAGACTCTCAACCACCGCACCACCAGGGAAGCCCTGCCTCCATTCTTTTTCCGAGGTCCTGGATCATCTTCACTATCATTATTCTGAATTCTTTTTCTGGAAAGTTGCCTATCTATCTCCACTTAATATAGTTGTTTTTCTGGGGTTTTATCTTGTTCCTTCATCTTGTACTTAGTCCTCTGCCTTTTCATTTTGTCTGTCTTTTCTGTTAATGTGTTTTTCATTCCACAGGCTGCAGGATTGTAGTTCTTCTTGCTTCTCCTGTCTGCCCTCTGGTGGATGAGGCTATCTAAGAGGCTTGTGCAAGCTTCCTGATGGGAGGGACTGGTGGTGGGTAGAGCTGGTGGTTGCTCTGATGGACAGAGCTCAGTAAAACTTTAATCTGCTTGTCTGCTGATGGGTGGAGCTGAGTTCCCTCCCTGTTGGTTGTTTGGCCTGAGGTGAGCCAGCACTGGAGGCTACAGGCTCTTTGATGGGGCTAATGGCAGACTCAGGGAGGGCTCATGCCAAGGAGTACTTCCCAGAACTTCTGCTGCCATTGTCCTCGTCCCTGTGGTGAGCCACAGCCACCCCCTGCCTCTGTAGGAGACCCTCCAACACTAGCAGGTAGGTCTGGTTCAGTCTCCTATGGGGTCACTGCTCCTTCCCCCGGGTCCTGATGTGCACATTACTTTGTGTGTGCCCTCCAAGAGTGGAGTCTGTTTCCCCCAGCCCTGTTGAAGTCCTGCAATCAAATCCCACTAGCCTTCAAAGTCTGATTCTCTGGGAATTCCTCCTCCCATTTCCAGACCCCCAGGTTGGGAAGCCTGACCTGGGGCTCAGAACCTTCACTCCAGTGGGTGGACTTCTGTGTTATAATTGTTCTCCAGTTTGTGAGTCACCCACCCACCAGTTATGGGATTTGATTTTATTGTGATTGCACTCCTCCTACCATCATACTGTGGCTTCTCCTTTGTCTTTGGATGTTGGGTGAGTTTTTGGTGAGTTCCAGTGAGTTCCAGTGTCTTCCTGTCGATTATTGTTCATCAGTTAGTTGTGATTCCAGCACTCTCGTGAGAGGGAGTGAGCACATGTCCTTCTGCTCCACCATCTTGAACCAATCTTATACTCTTTTAAAAGAAGGACCTTATCATATTCAACTTAAAATCTGCTTTGCCTAGCACAGTGCCTAGTAAGTGTTCAATCTATGCATGAAAAATGAGTTAAAAAGTATACAACTCAATTGAAAGCATGAGGATGTCTAACAGCCCTCAGAAAAAATGTTTAGCAAAAAGTTGACACTGTCAGCCAAGTGAAGGGAGAAAATGTACTCCTAAGAGAATCTGGGCTCCAGACATGGCAAGAGACTCAGGCCAGCTAATGGAGCTTTGCATTCCCTTGGCCACAGTGATGGTCTCAGACATGGATCTTCATCAGAACCATGGCTTCTAGGACAAAGACAAGTGATCTGTCTACTAGAACACAATCTGAGAGGATATAGGGTCTGAAGTCTCTGCCACCATCTTGCTACCACATGAAATTTTAGACTAAAGAAAACACCATAGAAGACAGAACTGGGAAACAGAGAAACCAAATCCTGAAGGCACTGCTTGAGCTCTGAATTCATACTGTCTGAATATCTACTCCCTAGACTTTTAAATTCTATGAGTCAAAACATTCCTTTTTTTGCTTAAACTCATTTGAATTAGGTTTTCTGTCACTTGCTACAGTAAAAAAAATTCTTGATTGATTCATGATCTTTAAAAATCAGATTCCTGTGCCCCAATGCCAGATATTCTGATTATGTCTAGGTCATGGAATCTGTATTTTAACAAGGTCTCCAGAAGTTCCCAACACGTACTGAGTTGCAAGCAACAAACCAAAGTCTAGCAGAACCAAAGCAAAAAGAGTCCATTAAAGACATTAAACATCTTATAAAATAAATAGGAGGGATGAAAAGCCAGGCTTGGGGCTATGTAGTAAGGAATGAAGTCCAAAATTATGCTGGCAAATTCATCCAGTAGAGCCGTCACTGATGCTGCCAAAGAACATTAAACACTATGGTTTGCACAACTGTCCCCACGAATTCAGTCTTGGGGCAACCATCATCACCTCTAGCATTGTTGCCACTACTACCCTGTAAATTCAGTCTGGTTGCAACTACTACTGCAAACCAATCTATTGCCACTGCCAAGCCAGAAGCTTGATTTTGCTACTACTACCAATACTACTAGAAAGCCAGATACATTTTTCTATAATCCCCTCTCCTTTGTATCACTAGCTCCTCTGCATCACACTGGGATTTTCAAACCCTAGAAAAGAAAACAGTTTATGCCTTATAATAATATTCACAAATGGTCAACCAAAATAGAATTGATCAACCAAAAGAAGTCTGTTACTCTCTTGCCAATGAGCAGGACATGAAGAGGCCCATTCTTTGCTTGGCAGTCCAGAGTTTAATTTATGCCACTGGTGTTGTTTCCCTATTTCTCATACCAAAAGATATTATAAATATTTCTGCTTATACCAAGTATACCATTTTGATCAAACTGTTAGAACAATCCAGGCTTATAAATAATTTTATTATTTTTTTCACCAAATTCTTTAGTGAATTTATAGGCCACACGACCTACTAATCCAAATCCCACGAGTTAAAGATGAGAACCACCTGAAAGATAATTATTTTAGACACAGGTTCCAGGAATTTGACATAATATTTGGCATACCTACCAAAAAGCTAGTAAAGAGAATTTCCTGTAATCTTACAATATAATTAAACATCAAAAATCTTTCTCTATAACCCCTGCTTTCTTTCTCATGAGATTGGGAGATTTTCCTCTCCTTCCTCATGGACATTTGTCCTCAGCAATTCTGTTCAAATTATTCCAGCCAAACCACTGGTCCCATCTCTAATGATCCACTGCTTTGCTCTGCTATCTGTCTGTGTTGCTTCACGATCTATGACCATGGAACTCTGGAAAAATGAGTTTGACCTCTTCATTAAACTCAATATGAAGTGTGGCCGGCATGCTCCCTGCTTCTTTCAACATGCAATCTTACCCACCATCAACTTTAAGCCAGAGCCATGGTGAAAATTATCAGGTGATGGATCAGATCTAAAAAGACTTTTCTAGTCCTCTTGCCACAGCAAAATCTGTTTCTCATTATGGCACCTGAACAGCTGACATAGTCCCAGCAGAGTAATCATTTCTCAGACCTCCATTCACACATGCAGACCCACATGCTAATTAGTAACCTGCAGGCACTTCCTTAATCACTGGTAACACTTTTGACTAAGGTTTCTGACTGCACCCTATACCTAATTTGAATACTGTCACAATGCCATTAGTGGAAGCTGTTGCAATCCACCTTTCACATTTGACAGTTTATTTCAGTGGATCCCATACACAGCTAAGGTTCTGAGTCATTGTCTGTCTGTTTTTCCATTGCATAACCTCAGGGAAGGGCTTTTCATGTGTTTGATGATGGGGCTTTCACCAGCACATTGGTTAGATCCCCTTGGAACACTGCTAGAAGGTATCCCTCCTGAGCACTGAGTTTGTGCCTGCCCTTTGTCTTTTTTCTCATCTTTGCTCTCTGACTCCTGGGCCTTCCCTCAGTAGCCTCTTTGGTTCTGGTTAAGTTATAGTTCCTCATGTGCAATTAGATTTGTACAGTTCTTTTCTGGTAGCAAAAGCAGACTATGGGTCTCTTTTATCCAAAGACCTGAATTTCCTTGAAAATCTATAGGAGGCTCTGGGTTATAAGCCCTGAATCTAGTCAACAATGACACATTTCATATCCTGCTTTAATCAAACTGCAGGATACATAAGATTTATCAAACAGTAGAAACAGATGAATCTAAGAGACTTCCTAATTACTTTCTCTTATATGAAAATGGAGATTCACAGTATTATCTTAAACCAAAGCCATTCAGTTCCTCAAGTCGTTTATTCAGTAGATTTTAAATCAAAGCTTTATTGGATTTTTTACTTAAATATAAGAATTAAAAATTCTTTCCTGGAAAAAAAAATAAAACAGAGATTCAGAGAGGTAAATTATTTTTAAAGATAAACAGCTATTGAAAAACAGAACTGGGACTAGAACCCAAGTTCAGGGTTACTTCTTTTCTACTACTCTGCCTTTTCTCTAAACTTTTTTCTTTTTGTCCATATGTAGCCTTTCTGTTAAAGATAATCTTTCCTTGTAGTTACTTAGTAAGTGATTTAATGGGAGGGAAGGAAGAAGGAAAATATACAACAATGCTTTATACAATGGGGTGATAGATTGAATAATGCTCCCCAAAGATGTCCTTATACTAATTCACAGAACCTGCGACTATGTTACGCTACATTGCAAAAGAGACAGGTGTGATTCAGTTAAGGATCTTGAGATGGGGTGATTATCCTAGATTATCTGGGTGGATGCAATGTAATTACAAGAATTCTTATAAGTGAATGATGGAGGCCAAAGAGTCAGAATCAGAGAAGGAAAAGAGATGACAGAAACAAGGTTAGAGTGATGTGATGTGATGTGAGCACTCAATCCACCATGGCTGGCTTAAAGATGGAAGGAGAACATGAGCCAAGAAATGTGGGAAGCCTCTATAAGATAGAAAAGGCAAGGAAATAGATTGTCCCCTAGAGCCTCCAGAAGGAATGCAATCCCAATGATGAATGCAATCCTGATGACACCTCTATTTTAGCCCAGTGAAGCCCATTTTGGACTTTTGACTTCCAGAACAAAATTTATGAAAAATTCTCAAAAAGGATCCAAGTGATATGCAAGTAACTTAAATGGTTGCCTAAGCAAAGTCCAACAATATGTAAAGAATACAATATGTAAAAAATATAGCATACCACAATGTAAAACAATGTCCAATATCCAGGCAAAAATTACTAGTTCACCCAAGAAGCAGGAAAATGTGACCCATAATCAGAAAAAAAAAAAAAAAGGATCAATTAAAATAGACTTAGAAATGATAGAATTAGCAGAGTATTTTAAACAGCTGTTATAAATATGCAAAAGTGTTTAAAGGAAAGCAGGAATCTAATGAGGAGAAAAATGAATAAATCAAAAACAAATGAAAACTTCTGAAGAAGAAACATACACACTCTGAAATGAAAAACTCACTGGGTGGAATTAAGAGTAGAACAGACACCACAGAGGAAAAGATCAACGAACTTGAAGGTACAACTACAGAGATTTCCTAAACTGAAGTACAGAAAAAAGAAAGGCTGAAAAAAAAAATTGAACAGAGCTTCACTGACCTTTGTGACAATACAGATCTTACATATGTGTAACCGAAGCCCAGAAGGATAAAGGTTTGAGGATATGAAAAAAATATTTGAAGGAATTATGGCCAAAATTTTATGAAAACTTTAAACTTACAGACTCATAAGGTTCAATGAAAACCAAACAAAATTAACAGTAAGGAAACTACTCCAAGTCACACTGTAATCAAATAACTAAAAATAAGTCATTAAAAGAAAATCTTAAAAGCTATCGGAGGAAAAAGGACACATTACTACAGATGAATAGAAATAAAAATGGAAACAGATGTCTTGACAGACTATGCAAACCAGAAGAAAACAAAATGAAATGCCACCTTTAAACTTTAAGCTGATGAAAGAAAAAAACTGTCAACCATGTCATCTAGTCCCAGCAAAAATGTCCATCAAAAATGGAAGTGAAATAAAGAGCTCTTAAGACAAACAAAAGCTGAGATAAAATAGATAACTAATGAGAACCTATATAGCACAGGGAACACTACTTGATGCTCTGTGGTGACCTAAATGGGAAGGAAATCCAAAAAAGAGGGGATATATGTATACGTACAGCTGATTCACTTTGCTGTACAGTAGAAACTAACACATTGTAAAGCAACTGTACTCCAATAAAAATTAATTTCAAAATAAAAACAAATTACAGATAAATAAAATAAAATAAAATAAAATGTTGTAAAATAAAGTAGACCAAAAAAAAAAAAAGCTGAAATTGTTCATATTCAGAAGACCTGCACTACAAGAAACATTAAAGTCAAAGGAAAATAATATTTGACGAAAACCTGGGGAGACCTTCAATATGGCGGAGGAGTAAGACGCGGAGATCACCTTCCTCCCCACAAATACATCAGAAATACATCTACATGTGGAACAACTCCTACAGAACACCTACTGAACGCTGGCAGAAGACCTCAGACTTCCAAAAAGGCAAGAAACTCCCCACGTACCTGTGTAGGGCAAAAGAAAAAAGAAAAAACAGACAAAAGAATAGAGAAAGGACCTGCCCCTCTGGGAGGGAGCTGTGAAGGAGGAAAAATTTCCACACACTAGGAAGCCCCTTCACTGGCAGAGACCGGGGGTGGGGGGTAGTGGGGAGGAGCTTCGGAGTCAAGGAGGAGAGCGCAGCAACCAGGGTGCGGAGGGCAAAGTGGAGAGATTCCTGCACAGAGGATCGGTGCCGACCAGCACTCACCAGCCCGAGAGGCTTGTCTGCTCACCCACCGGGGCTGGTGGGGGCTGGGAGCTGAGGCTCGGGCTTTGGAGGTCAGATCCCAGGGAGAGGACTGGGGTTGGCTGCGTGAAAACAGCCTGAAGGGGGCTAGTGTGCCACAGCTAGCTGGGAAGGAGTCTGGGGAAAAGTCTGGACCTGCCTAAGAGACAACAGACCATTGTTTTGGGGTGCGCGAGGAGAGGGGATTCAGAGCACTGCCTCAACGAGCTCCAGAGACAGGCGCAAGCTGTGGTTATCAGCACGGACACCAGAGATGGGCATGAAACACCAAGGCTGCTACTGCAGCCATCAAGAAGCCTGTGTGCAAGCACAGGTCACTATCCACACCTCCCCTCCTGGGAGCCTGTGCAGCCCGCCACAGCCAGGGTCCCATGATCCAGGGAAAACTTCCCCCTGGAAAACACAGGGCATGCCTCAGGCTGGTGCAACGTCATGCAGGCCTCTGCCACCGCAGACTTGTCCTGCATTCTATACCCCTCCTGCCCCCCAGCCTGAGTGAGCCAGAGCCCCCTAATCAGCTGTTCCTTTAACCCTGTCCTGTCTGGGTAGGAACAGACACCCTCAGGTGACCTACACGCAGAGGCGGGCCAAATCCAAAGCTGAACACCAGGAGCTGTGCGAACAAAGACGAGAAAGGGAAATTTCTCCCAGCAGCCTCAGGAGCAGCGGATTAAATCTCCACAATCAACTTGATGTACCCTGCATCTCTGGAATACCTGAACAGACAACGAATCATCCCAAAATTCAGGCAGTGGACTTTGTGTGATTTTGTCTGTATAGTTTTGCTTTTCCCATTTGTCCTAGGGTTCTGTCTGGTTTTTTTTTTGTTTTGTTTTGTTTTTTAGAATAGTTTTTAAGCGCTTGTTATCATTGGTGGGTTTGTTTTTTGGTTTGGCTGCTCTCTTCTTTCTTTCTGTCTTTTTTTTTTTTTACTTTTTTAAATTTTTAATAATTTTTTTAATTTTTTATTGTAAAAACTTTATTTTATTTATTTTTCGCTTTCTTTCTTTTTTTCTCTCATTTCTTCTGAGCCGTGTGGCTGACAGGGTCCTGGTGCTCTGGCCGGGTGTCAGGCCTGTGCCTCTGAGATGGGTGAGATGAGTTCAGGGTATTGGTCCACCAGAGACCTCCCAGCTCCACGTAATATCAAATGGTGAAAGCTCTCCCAGAGATCTCCATTTCAACGCTAAGACCCAGCTCCACTCAACAACCAGCAAGCTACAGTGCTGGACAACCTATGCCAAACAGCTACCAAGACAGAAACACAACCGCACTCATTAGCAGAGAGGCTGCCTAAAATCATAATAAGGTCACAGACACCCCAAAACACACCACCGGATACAGTCCTGACCACCAGAAAGACAAGATCCAGCCTCATCCACCAGAACACAGGCACCAGTCCCCTCCACCAGGAAGCCTACATAACCCACTGAACCAACCTTAGCCACTGGGGGCAGACACCAAAAACAACGGGAACTACAAACCTGCAGCCTGTGAAAAAGAGACCCCAAACACAGTAAGTTAAGCAAAATTAGAAGACAGAGAAACACACAGCAAATGAAGGAGCAAGGTTAACACCCAGCAGACCTAACAAATGAAGAGGAAATAGGCAGTCGACCTGAAAAAGAATTCAGAGTAATGATCATAAAGATATCCAAAATCCTGGAAGTAGAATGGAGAAAATACAAGAAACGTTTAACAAGGACCTAGAAGAACTCAAGAGCAAACAAACAATGATGAACAACAAATTAATGAAGTTTAAAATTCTCTAGAAGGAATCAATATCAGAATAACTGAGGCAAAAGAACAGATAAGTGACCTGGAAGAAAAAATAGTGGCAAAAACTACCGCAGAGCAGAATAAAGAAAAACGAATGGAAAGAATTGAGAATAGTCTCAGAGACCTCTGGGACAACGTTAAATGCACGAACATTTGAATTATAGGGGTCCCAGGAGAAGAAGAGAAAAAGAAAGGGAGTGAAAAATATCTGAAGAGATTAGAGGTGAAAACGTCCCTAATATGGGAAAGGAAATAGTCAATCAAGTCCAGAAAGTGCAGAGAGTCCCATACAGAGTGAATCCAAGGAGAAACATACCAAGACACATATTAATCAAGCTATCAAAAATTAAATACAAAGAAAAAATAATAAAAGAAGCAAGGGAAAAGCAACAAATAGCATACAAAGGAATCACCATAAGGTTAACAGCTGATTTCTCAGCAGAAACTCTGCAAGCCAGAAGGGTGTGGCAGGACATATTTAAAGTGATGAAAGGGAAAAACCTACAATCAAGATTACTCAACCCAGCAAGGATCTCATTCAGATTCGACAGAGAAATTAAAACATTTACAGACAAGCAAAAGCTAAGAGAATTCAGCACCACCAAACCAGCTTTCAGTAAATACTAAAGGAACTTCTCCAGGCAGGAAACACGGGAGAAGGAACAAACCTACAATAACAAACCCAAAACAATTAGAAAAATGGTAATAGGAACATACATATCAATAAATACTAAATAACCAAGAGATCACTGAAGAAATCAAAGAGGAAATCAGAAAATACCTAGAAACAAATGCCAATGAAAACACGATGACTCAAAACCTATGGGATGCAGCAAAAGCAGTTCTAAGGGGGAAGTTTATAGCAATACAATCCTATCTCAAGAAACAAGAAACACCTCAAATAAACAACCTAACCTTACAACTAAAGCAATTAGAGAAAGAAGAATAAAAAAACCCAAAGATAGCAGAAGGAAAGAAATCATAAAGATCAGATCAGAAATAAATGAAAAAGAAATGAAGGAAACAATAGCAAAGATCTATAAAACTAAAATCTGGTTCTTTGAGAAGATAAACAAAATTCATAAACCATTAGCCAGAGTTATCAAGGAAAAAATGGAGAAGACTCAAATCAATACAATTAGAAATGAAAAAGGAGAAGTAACAACTGACACTGTAGAAATACAAAGGATCATGAGAGATTACTACAAGCAACTCTGCCAATAAAATTGGGCAACCTGGAAGAAATGGAGAAATTCTTAGAAAAGCACAACCTTCCAAGACTGAACCAGGAAGAAATAGAAAATATAAACAGACCAGTCACAAGCACTGAAATTGAAACTGTGATTAAACATCTTCCAACAAACAAAAGCCCAGGACCAGATGGCTTCACAGGCGAATTCTATCAAACATTTAGAGAAGAGCTAACACCTATCCTTCTCAAACTCTTCCAAAATATAGCAGAGGGGCGAACACTCCCAAACTCATTCTACGAGGCCACCATCACCCTGATATCAAAACCAGGCAAAGATGTCCCAAAGAAAGAAAACTACAGGGCAATATTACTGCTGAACATAGATGCAAAAGTCCTCAACAAAATACTAGCAAACAGAATCCAACAGCACATTAAAAGGATCATACACCATGATCAAGTGGGGTTTATTCCAGGAATGCAAGGATTCTTCAATATACGCAAATCTATCAATGTGATTAACCATATTAACAAATTGAAGGAGAAAAACCATATGATCATCTCAATAGATGCAGAGAAAGCTTTTGACAAAATTCAACACCCATTTATGATAAAAACCCTGCAGAAAGTAGGTGTAGAGGGAACTTTCCTCAATATAATAAAGGCCGTATATGACAAGCCCACAGCCAACATCATCCTCAATGGCGAAAAACTGAAAGCATTTCCACTAAGGTCAGGAACAAGACAAGGTTGCCCACTCTCACCACTCTTATTCAACATAGTTTTGGAAGTTTTAGCCACAGCAATCAGAGAAGAAAAGGAAATAAAAGGAATCCAAATCGGAAAAGAAGAAGTAAAGCTGTCACTGTTTGCAGATGACATGATACTATACATAGAGAATCCTAAAGATGCTACCAGAAAACTACTAGAGCTAATCAATGAATTTGGTAAAGTAGCAGGATACAAAATTAATGCACAGAAATCTCTGGCATTCCTATATACTAACTACAAAGCTACAGTAATCAAGGCAGTATGGCACTGGCACAAAAACAGAAATATAGATCAATGGAACAGGATAGAAAGCCCAGAGATAAACCCACGCAGATGTGGTCACCTTATTTTTGATAAAGGAGGCAAGAATATACAATGGAGAAACAACAGCTTCTTTAATAAGTGGTGCTGGGAAAACTGGACAGCTACATGTAAAAGAATGAAATTAGAACACTCCCTAACACCATACACAAAAATAAACTCAAAATGGATTAAAGACCAAAATGTAAGGCCAGACACTATAAAACTCTTAGAGGAAAACATAGGCAGAACACTGTATGACATAAATCACAGCAAGATCCTTTTCGACCCACCTCCTAGAGAAATGGAAATAAAAACAAAAATAAACAAATGGGACCTAATGAAACTTAAAAGCTTTTGCACAGCAAAGGAAACTATAAACAATACGAAAAGACACCCCTCAGAATGGGAGAAAATATTTGCAAATGAAGCAACTGACAAAGGATTAATCTCCAAAATTTACAAGCGCTCATGCAGCTCAATATCAAAAAAACAAATAACCCAATCAAAAAATGGGCAGAAGACGTAAAGAGGCATTTCTCCAAAGAAGACATACAGATTGCCAGCAAACACATGAATGGATGCTCAACATCACCAATCATTAGAGAAATGCAAATCAAAACTACAATGAGGTATCACCTCACACAAGTCAGAATGGCCATCATCAAAAAAATCTACAAACAATAAATGCTGGAGAGGGTGTGGAGAAAAGGGAACCCTCTTGCACTGTTGGTGGGAATGTAAATTGATACAGCCACTATGGAGAACAGTATGGAGGGTCCTTAAAAAACTAAAAATAGAACTACCATATGACCCAGCAATCCCAATACTGGGCATATACCCTGAGAAAACCATAATTCAAGAAGAGTCATGTACCACAATGTACATTGCAGCTCTATTTACAATAGCCAGGACATGGAAGCAACCTAAGTGTCCATTGATAGATGAATGGATAAAGAAGATGTGGCACAGATATACAAGGGAATATTACTCAGCCATAAAAGAAACGAAATTGAGTTATTTGTAGTGAAGTGGATGGACCTAGAGTCTATCATACACAGTGAAGTAAGTCAGAAAGAGAAAAACAAATACCATATGCTAACACATATATATGGAATTAAAAAAAAAAGTTGTTCTGAGGAACCTAGGGGCAGGACAGGAATAAAGACACATGTAGAGAATGGACTTGAGGACTCGGCGGAAGGGAAGGGTAAGCTGGGACGAAGTGAGAGAGTGGTATGGACATATATACACTACCAAATGTAAAATAGCGGGTGGGAAGCAGCCGCATAGCACAGGGAGATCAGCTTGGTGCTTTGTGACCACCTAGATCGGTAAGATAGGGAGGTTGGGAGGGAGACCCAAGAGAGAGGAGACATGGGGATATATGTATATGTATAGCTGATTCACTTTGTTTTAAAGCAGAAACTAACACACCATTGTAGAGCAATTATACTCCAATAAAGATGTTTAAAAAAAAAAAAAGGAAAGAAAAACCTGGATCTACACAAAGGGATTAAGATTGTCAAAAATGGTAAAAAGAAAAAAATATTTTCTCTTTTATTAATTTCTTTAAAGGATAATTGAACAAAAGCAAAAACCATGTATTTGGGGGTATATAATATAGGTAAAAGTAAAATGTATGACAATGATAGTACAGAGGACAATAAGAAAGAAATGGAATTATACTATTGTAAGGATACTACATTAATGCATCATGTGTGAGGTAATACAATATAACTGGAAGGTAGACTGTCATCACTTAAAGATGCATATTCGAAACACTAAAGCAACCACTAAAAAATAAAACAGAATACAGCAAAATGGACACAAAACAGAATTTTTAAAATATGCAATTAATTCAAAAGAAAGCAGGAAAAAAGAAGAAAAGAACATTGAACAAATAGAAAACAAATAGTAATACAGAATAACACACAGCTGCAGAGATGTGGGACACCATCAAGTGTGCCAACATATGCATGTGTTCCTGAAGGAGAGGAGAAGGAAAGGAGAAAGAATATCTCAAGAAACAATGGCTGAAAACTTCCAAATTTGATAAAAGATATGAATCTTCACATACAAGAGGCCAAACAAACTCCAAGTGTAATAAACTTCACATAGTGAATATGATACACACCAAGACACATTATAATCAAACTGCTGAAAGCCAAAGACATGAAAGAATCTTGGCAGCAGCAAGAGATAAGTAACTTATCACATACAAGGGATCCTTAAAAAGATTAGCAGCTAATTTCCCATTAGAAACCATGGAGGACAGAACGCATTGGGATGACTTATTGAAAGTGCTGAGAGGAAAAAAAAAAGCTGTCAACCAGGAATTCTACAGTCAGCAAAACTATCTTTCAAAAATGAAGGCGAAATCAAGACATTCCCATACAATAAAGGCTGAAGGAGTTGATTGCTAATAGATCTGCCCTACAAGAAATGTTAACAAGACTTCTTCAGACTAAAATGAAAGTACAGTAGACACTAACTCAAAGCCATATGAAGAAATAAAGAACTCCAGTAAAGGTAACTACATATGTATATGTGAATAGCATTTCATTTTTGGTTTGTAACTGCTCTCTTTGTTTCCTGTATGATTAAAAGCCAAATGCACAAAAAGGAATTATAATTCTATGTTAAAGTGTATACAATGTATAAAAATACAATTTGTGACAATAAAATAAAGGAAGTGGAGCTGTATAAGAACAGAGATTTTGTATGGTATTGAAACTAAATTGATATCAATTCAAACTAGATTATTATAAATGTAGGATTTTAAATTATAATTCCTATGGTAACCACTATGATATTAACTAAAAGTCTATACAGAAGAGGAAATGAGGAGAGAATCAAAATAATACATTAGGAAAAAAATCAAACACAACTGAAGGCAGTATTAGAGGAATTGAGGAACAAAAAAAAATATGATATATAGGAAAGTAATAGAAAAATGGTAGAAGTAGTTCTTCCTTATCAGTAATCACTTTAAATATAAATGAATTAAACTTGCCAATTAAAAGACAGAGACTGCCAGAATGGAAGAAAAGAAAAAAAAATGATTGAACTATAATGCTGTCTACAAGAGACAGTTTTGATCCAAAGACAGTTTTTGTCCTGAATTAGAAGCAAATAGTTGATACTAATTAAGATGGGAAAGACTATATGTAAGTATGTGGAGCACGGGTAGGGTGGAGATCTGGAGTTCAACATTGGATACCTTAGGTCTAAGATGTCTGTTAGACACGCCAATGAAGAAATTGAGGAGGGTGGCTATATGAATCTGAAGTTCAGGGGGAAAGTCCAAGCTGGAGATAAATATTTACAGTCATCTTTAAAGTCCAGGAATAAATGAGAGGTAAAGAGAGAATGTGTATAGATAAGAGAAGAGGTCTGAAAACCAAGTTCTGGGTCATTTCAACATTAATAGATTGGGAAGAAGAGTAGGAATCAGTATAGGAAACAGAAATGATAGGTGATGAGGCAGGAAAACCAGGGAAGCACAGTGATGAATGTTTTAAAAAGAAAGCATCAGTTTTGTCAAAAACTACTTTGTCTTTTCTTTTCAGGTCTGATTTGGGTTAGTCTTTCACCTCATAATTGATATTTACTCCTCAGAGTAAATAGCTTATTATTAAATCCAAAGACTTGTCCACAAGAAACAATTATAATGGGCTACACATGGTTCTAATGCTATGTGTGTGTGTGTGTGTGTGTGTGTGTGTCTGTGTGTGTGTGTGTGTGTGTGTGTGTGTGTGTGTGTGTGTCTGTACGTCTGTGTCTGTATGGCATTAGAGTCTAATACTGAGAAGTTGAATGGGAAAATCATGGACTTTGGAGCTAGTCCTAGCTCCACCACTTTCACACTAGTTTTGTGGCCTCGGGCAAATTACTTAAATTCAGTTTCCTTGTGTGTGCAATAAGGCTAATAATACTGCACCTGTCTCATAATCTACTATGAGAATTAAATGACTTCCTATGGTTAGCAGACATTTGGTCCTGTCCAAAACATCCATAAGACATTTGGTCCAGACAAAAATGTCCTTGATATTTAGTCCTATCTAAAACCATTAGGCATGAACAAAATGTCTTGGATATTTTGGATAGGATCAAATTTCAAGGACCTCTTGGCATTCACCAAATGTCTTAAGGATGTTTTAGACAGGACCAAATGTCCTGCAAGGCTTTCTGTAGGTATATAGACACTATAAGAGCTCAAGAAAGTTTAATCCCTGGCCCTTTACTGACATAAGGGGATATGCCCATGTCTCAGTGTTCCTTCAGCTACTGAAATTGATATCTTCTCCTAATGACTGGCTTTCCTTCCTCTGAATTAAAATGGTTTTATAAGGAAAATTTTATTCCAAGTGCTTATATTTAGGAGATAATGATTTGATTTGCTCTATGAGGCCTTCTTTAGGAAAAGGGAATATTCTTGTTTGTTTATTTTTGTTTGTTTGTTTGTTTTGCGGTACGCGGGCCTCCCACCGCCGTGGCCTCTCCCGTTGCGGAACACAGGCTCCGGACGCGCAGGCTCAGCGGCCATGGCTCACGGGCCCAACCGCTCCGCGGCATGTGGGATCCCCCCAGACTGGGGCACGAACCCGTGTCCCCCGCACCGGCAGGCGGACTTCCAACCACTGCGCCACCAGGGAAGCCCAAAAGGGAATATTCTTTAAACAAGGTTGCTTTGATACTAAATGGGTGGGGAGGGAGAGGAGGGAAGAGAAAAAGAAAAATTATAAATGGGTCCATTTGGAGCAATGGAGCTCAAAATAACTCTTTGAATATAATGTAGCTCTTAAATCAAAGCTCCTTCCTGAACAGCTTCACAGCTCATTTACCACCTTTTTTAAAATTAATTAATTAATTATATTTATTTATTTTTGGCTGGGTTGGGTCTTCGTTGCTGTGCGCAGGCTTTCTCTAGTTGTGGCGAGCGGGGCTACTCTTCGTTGTGGTGTGCGGGCTTTTCATTGCAGTGGCTTCTCTTGTTGCGGAGCATGAGCTCTAGGTGCCCGGGCTTCAGTAGTTGTGGCTCGTGGGCTCTAGAGCGCAGGCTCGGTAGTTGTGGCACACGGGCTTAGTTGCTCCGCGGCATGTGGGATCTTCCTGGACTAGGGCTCGAACCCGTGTCCCCTGCATTGGCAGGCGGATTCTTAACCACTGTGCCACCAGGGAAGTCCACCATCTTTTCTTAACTCCTGACAGTCAGACCTCTTTCCACATCTATTATCCCTACTAGCTTTTCCCATTCCAAAAGCATGAAGCCTCCACAGGGAATTTCTTTGCTTTTTATGATATTGTGATTTAGGGGGTTGGATTGAGTTGTACTTCTTTGTGAGGGGGGATATAAAGGGGTGAGAAGAAGATGAAGGAATTGTAGAAAAGAGGGGCTCATGAGATGAAACTGACAGCCAGAACTCTCCTAGAAAGCTAAGGTAGTAAGTTCTTAACTGCAGTCTTCTCAACCTCTTTTGACTTGGTTTCTCCAGGATGCCTCCTTGCTTACACCATCTGGATTGATTAATCAAGAAAAAGGAATATGAAAGAAAGTTTAAAATGTTTTATGATACACTGTCAGATCACAGAAAGGGCAGGAAAGTCTCAGTTATGTCACAAAAGATAAATAAGCTTCAAAACTCACATATAGTCTATCTCCCTATTTATTACAGTTTGAGAACTCAAAACTTAATAGTGTTTATCAGTTTACCTGCATATCCAACTGCTGACTCTAGCACATGTTTCTGTTTTGACCCCCTTAGGGTCTTATCACACAGCTGTTTATTCATTAAGACTCAGGGAATTTCTACAGCCCTGAACAGGGGTCACTGAAGTTGTAATCTCTCCTTTCTCTGTCTTATCTCCATTATAAATCCAAGGTGTCTTTGGAGATGGATAGGTATCAAGTTATCAAACTTAGCTTGGCCATGCAGGCGTCTGGAGAATTTCTCCTGATAATACAGTAAGAACAAAGGATTCTCAAAAGTACAATAGACATACACAAAGTATGCTTCACCATTCTTGCTTTTTCTACCCAAGATTTATCACTACTCCCAAAATACCAAAGCAGAGACAAAACAGAGATACCAACAGAAGGAATGAACTTGGAGAAACATTAGAAACATAACGATTTGTCAAGATAATACGAAAAAGCACATACTCTGGCAGTATAAAAAGGTTACCTAAGAGGAGGCAGGCTGAAGATACTTGCACTGCACTGCAGTCTGAGATACCTCCTACCCAATCCTCTGTCCTTCCCTCTTCCCTTCTACACTGACAGTCTAAAGCCTCTTCCTGCCTCCCACTGCTCCCTCCCCCAGTCTCTTTCACGTCTAGTCCCACCTTGGCATTTGCCTTGGGTGGATTCAAACTAACACAGGTGGTACAGAGAGTAGTCTGAGAAAACAGGCAAGAAGATGGGAATTTGGAACCCGCTCATTCCCCAAAACAGTAGATTAAGAGTGTGTGATAGGTAGGGCACAGAGAGTCTCTGACACAGGGTGGGGTTCAACTGCTAAAGATTTCACCAGTGATGACCTGGGGAAATGTCCCAGTGGAAGACAACACTGATACAGGTCCAATTATTCAGGTGTTTGAAAGACAACAAAGTGGCTACAAAGAGCACAGAGTTGATGATAATTGCTCATTTGTATTGATGCCCTACAGGGGGTACTGGGAAATGAGGTCCATTGACAAGCAGTTAATGGACTGCTTTTACAAAGAGGCTCTTATCTCTTGCAGTGGAAAAGAAGAAAGGAGAGCAGCAGGCTGAAGATCTGATAGTTAAAGGTGCAGAGTTCTAGCGATGTTTGAATATCAGCCAAAGCAGTACTGTTATGCTAAAATAAGGGCAGCAACATCTATAAAAAGTCCCAGTCCTTTGCTCAGTTCACAGACCCGAGCAAATTTTCAGATCCAGAACCCCTTGGCTAAATCCTACAGAAAGAATATACTGTAATGATTCCTATGAGATCCACCACAGCAACTTCGCAATTGGAGTGACCCCCACATTGAGCCCTTGGCCTATGGGGTAAGAGCTATCATAGTGGGGAAAGCCAAGTGAAAATCTTTGAAACTATCCTTTCTCACAGCCAACATAGTAAGTCACAAATGCAACCTGGAGATGATGCCAGAGATTAGTTCTCCCATTAATGATCTTAAAGGAGGCAAAGATCGTGGCTATCATTATATCTTTACTTAATTCACAAATCTTGCCCTTGCAAAAGCCATCTTGGAGAATGATTATAGATCAAGCTCAACCAAATAGTATACTTGATCATGGCTATTGTGCCAGACATGGCACTACTACCCCTCTTCTAACTTTCCCCTCAGAAATAGGTACCCAAGGGAAGTTGCTCCCCAAACCAATGCAAAGAAGTAGATCTGTGTATCATGAGGGTTAGACTGTAGCAGTCATGAAAATGCTCTCTCAGGACTCTTGTTGTGGGAGCATAATTGACTAACAGCCTCAGATCCTGTCTCTCTGAATCCACCACTACAATTGCCCCAAGGCCACAATCCCCATAGACTCTTCTCAGCCAGTGGTGGAGCACAGCAGAAGTACCAAGACAGGCCCATTCTGGAAATATGCAGGACTCTTCAATGACTGCAATTCCAGGATTCCCCATCAACCTGGCCAAATCTTCCTTGGCACTGCACTGCGGTCTGAGACACCTCCTTGGTCCATCCCTCTCTTCTTCGTAATCCGAAGACTCTCCCCCACTTTCTCCTGCTTGTTCTCTCACTAAATCTATTTCTTAGTGGACCTAAACTAGCACACCCTGAACGTCTGAGAGAAAAGATCTGCATTTCTACTGGCAATGTTGTTTTTATTTATTTGTTTGTTTGTTTGTTTATATATTTTTTGGCTGTGTTGGGTCTTCATTGCTGTGCATGGGTTTTCTCTAGTTGCAGAGATCGGGGGCTACCCTTTGTTGCGATGCGCGGCTTCTCACTGCAGTGGCTTCTCTTGTTGCGGAGCATGGGCTATAGGCACACAGGCTTCAGTAGTTCTGGTGCATGGGCTCAGTAGTTGTGGCTCCCAGGCTCTACAGCACAGGCTCAGTAGTTGTGGCGCACAAGCTTAGTTGCTCTGTGGCATGTGGGATCTTCCTGGACCAGGGCTCGAACCTGTGTCCCCTGCATTGGCAGGCGTATTCTTAACCACTGCACCACTAGGGAAGTCCCTGGCAATGTTTTAAACTACACAAAATCACAAGGTGATCAGAGACTTACTTTTGTGTGTGTGTGTATTTTGGCCATGCTGTGCGGCATGCAGGATGGTTCCCCAACCAGGGATCGAATACCGGCCTCTGCAGTGAAAGTGCCAAATCCTAACCACTAGACCACCAGGGAACTTCTGAGAGGCTTACTTATTTCTTTATTTTTACTAAAATAAAGGTAACCTGCTAGAGTCTGAAGATGATTAAGAAAATAAACCTGGAACAAAAATGGCTTTGTATCTTAAAATTTGCATAAAACAGAGCACAAAGGGGCAGATGCAGCCTCAATGCCAAGATAAATATGCACTGTACTATTGGTGCCAGTCACACAAGTGGGATCTGCCCAGAGCTGGTCTTACTTGTGTTCCTAACTTGTCTGAAAATGTTTAGAGATTGTCATTCCTGCATCAGCACTTTTAGTTTGGGTCTTGGTGCCAACAGTACCTGTAATTTTGTGGTTTCCATTCACCTGCTATTGGCATGGCTGTTGATGCCTACAACTTCATCCAGAGAATAATAAATGGTTTCCCACTTCTGGTGGAGTAAACCTAGATTAGAAGCCATAGTTTGGTGGACTCTGCTCAGATGAGCCAGGTTCTGCCAGGTTTGTGGTTGATTTAACCTAAAATAAAGTGCAATAAAGTTCACTTTCCAGATATGTCCAGGATTTTAGGAGTGGTCTGAAGTTTATTTGGATCCATGAAAGATGTAGTTTTTCTGGGAGTCACCCAGAACTAGGAGATCCTACAGTTATTCTTATTCTTGGTGACTAACAGACAAATCATTTAATGTCTCTGTGTCTTCATTTCCTGATGGATATAATAATCCCTCCCTTTGAGAAGGTTGTGATGCTTTATATATTTATATGGAATGCCTTGAAATCCTTAATTGGTATAAGGGGGAAAAAAAGTTCTCATATGCACCATTTTTAATTTAAGGATAAAGAATTTGGTCAAACCTTGAGGCTTAGTTCATTAGGCTTTCTTGACTTAATTGATCTTATTTATGCTGAAGTCTCTTTAATGAACAATTTATTGGCACATTTTATTTTATTTTTCAAGGGTGTGGACTGCATCTAACATATCTTTGGCAGAAGTACCTAGCACTATGACAGATATTTAATAAATGCACATCAACCTGTAGGAAGTAGTGTGGCAAAGTGAAGTCATTGACTAAGAATCCCAAGACCAGGGTTTAAGTTTCAGCTCTACTACTGATGCACTATAGAATCTTCCACAAATCACTCGACTTTAATTTTCTCCTCTGAGGATAAGGACACTGGTGTTGATCATCTCTTAAATAACATTCAGGTTTTTTTCAAAATAACCTATCACAATTTGTGAAGTTGTTACCTTTTTATGTTATCTAATGAAGAGCCACTTTTTAGAAAAGAAGAAATATGGAGACATTTATAAGTAAACACTTGCATACTTCATTTTTCTAAAAATCTGTACTGCTTTCTAAAAGACACTGTGGTATAATTAAAAGAGTACTAGACCTGTGTTCTAAAAATGGACTTGCTATTAAATGTTTCAGGGAATCTGGAGTCCTACATTTGCAGGACTCAGTTTCTTATATGTAAAATTAGGGTATTAGGTTAGATTAATTCTTAAGACTCTTCCTACTAAGGTCTATTCCTGTCCTAACAGTCTATAATTCCTCTAGGTGATATTTTAAAATGTCTTTTTTTCCCTGATTATAATGGTAAGTTTAAAATACTCATTTAAAAATGTTCAAAGTTTACAGAAATACATTAAGTAAAAAGTTAAGAGTCCGTCATAATGACATTCCTTAGAGATTAAGTGTTAAAAGCTTGGTGTATAATCTCTCAAATTTTTCACTGATATATTTACATAGATGTATTGTTATATAATCTACTATTTTACAAAATGACAGCATGTCATGCATACTTTTATGATACTTTTTTTCATCTAATAATATATAATGAACATCTTTCAACCAGATATATGTAGCTCTATCCCATTCTTTTTCATGATTCTTTTCCACTGAATGAATGTATCCAATTTATTCACCTATCTCTTACTGATGAACATTTAAGTTGTTTTAAAATTTTTATAATGGGCATCCTGGGTCATGTATAGGCATCTTTGTTCATCTACTTTTGTACAACTTTGGAAATATTTCCAAAAAAGTGTAATTTCTGGGTGAAATGGTACAATTTCATATGCAGAGCCAAATTGCTCTCCAAATAAGTATTAACAATTTACATCCCCACAAACAATGTAAGAGATAAGAACACTAGGTGGTGCTAAGCATGCTAATTCAGGCTACCATGTGGCAAGAACTGGGGAGGCTTACTATCTAGTTTGGGCCTTTGCCTCAAAATACTGTAAATCTAGACTAGTGCTGACAAAAAGGATGCACCCTTAATTCGGGTCTGGTTGGTCCACCATCAGGCATATCACATGTGGTCCCACAAAGCAGAACTAGTGCCAATGTATGGAAATAATAGATAAGTTCTGACTCAATAAAAAGAAAAAAACTTCCTAGCACCAGAATTTTCCCATAAAACAGTGCTCTACCTCTTAACTAGTGAGTACCTGGTCAATATAGTATAAATAGTGATCAACTGATGTCTGGATGACCTTTTGTGAAATAAGTAGTTAGCTCTGATAACTTCTAAAGTTTCCTTCAGATTCTAAGGCTCAAGGACACACAGATTTGAAGGATAAGAATTGAAGTTAAATCCTCCCATGGGCACTTGCCTCCCTGGACTCTGTTTCATGTCCAAATAACAATTTTTATGTTTTCTCTAACCTCCATATTTGAATATTTCATTAGGTTAATTTTTTGTAAGTTTAGAGAACTATGTCTTTCAGAGCTCAAGGTTAATATCTCTATTTTCATTCAATTATTCAACAGATATGTATAGTGAGCCCCTACTATGTGCCAGGCAGAGTACTAGCTGGGGATCTGACCATGAACAAAACAGATGATTCCTGCTCTCATAGAATTTAAAGACTGTGCCTATAAACATAAGGCTATATTTGCAGGCAGCCATAAAACATTTATTTTAACTGACTATAAAATTAATTGGATAGGCTGTCCAGTAAATCTGAGTATGTTCATTGAGAAAGTCAGAAATCTGTGACCAATATTTTTAAACCATTTTTCACTGGGCTTTTTTTTCATACAAAAAGTAAAACAGAAGGCAGAAATAATTACCTGAACATTTGAGGTAAAGATAAGAGCCAAAATAATTATCTAATCTAAAAGTAAAACAAACAAAACACATTTACTTTAGTTGTCTAGGAAACTGCATCTGTGTTCCCTTTGCACCTACAGATCTTCACGGGCCCAAATTCTAAGATTAGAAACCTCTGAATATTCAAAGAACATGAACATTCTCTGGCCCCAAGCCCAATGTCACATTTCCTCTGACAGAAACGCTACAGAAAAAAGAGAAAACGAGGAGAGAAATGTTCAGAGGATGGCTTGGGTGGAACTGTATGTGTTTATGAAGAAAAGTGCCAACTAGACCACATATGTCAAGGGGAAAGACGCCATAAAGAGATTTCCCAAAGAAATCCCTGAGCCAAACCTCACTCTTAGGTAAAAATATCATTATCTCAGGAAACATTCCTCTCCTATTATGCATGCATGAGCACAGTGCTTCCTGCTG
>NW_006773947.1:2579409-2631753 GCF_000442215.2 Lipotes vexillifer | reverse complement strand
GCTGAAAGCTCATTCTGAAAATAAAATGCAGTCCCATGGTAAGCCTAGTTTCCCATGAAGGCAGGACAGAGAAAACAAAATAATCCTCGCTTTCATTTACATTTCTTTATTTTAGGTAGGATTGAGAATGTTTAGGAAATAGAAATCCTTTGAGAAATTCTGGCCCTTTGATATACAGCCCCACCAATTAAACTTAGCCAAAGGTTTTTAAATCTCATTTTTAAAACACTCAGCAAGGGAGGTTCTGCTTCACAGTTGAAGCTTTCTCTCTGCCCCATCCTGATTGTCTTACAGGGGTCCTTTCCAAGAGTGCTCTGCAATAAATTTCCTGCACATCAACCTCTTTCTCAGAATTGCTTCCTGTGGAACCCGATCTAAGACAAGATGCCAATAGATTCTGTTGTGAGGATCATTTTCTTTTCAGTGGCTTATTTGGAGTGGAGAATCAATAAATAACATCTAAATTCAACAAATCAAAAAAAAATCAGCAAGGAAATTTTTATAGCTTGGGAGCTTAAAAAAAAATTGGTCAATTATTTCTTTATAAGATTTCCAACCTGACATTCAGTGCAAACCATTACCTTTTACCCTATGGTCCAAATGTGTCCCTGATCAACGTGTAACTAACTCGGGGCAAATATAATCCCTCTTCTACAACTTGGAGGCTAACCCACTTGATGTTTCATTTTCACTTAAGACCCTAACTTCTTATCACCCTCAAGGAGAGTTCTGTATTCTGATATGGAATGTATATTTTGACTTTTTTTAGGTTGCAACAAATGAAATTGTCAATTTTGGACCTACTAAAACAGCAATTTCATGTGGCTCAACCCAAGCAATAGCTCATTCTTCCAGACCTCAGTTTCTTCATCTATAACCTAAGGATGTTCAATGAGATGAGCTCAAAGATCCTAGGTCTAAAATACTATGATTCTAAGAGTTACAGGACCAAGTTCATATACAGATACACAGGGAAACATATGCATAGGTGCCATCTACTACTGTAATTTTGCTACAGAAAGAAAAAATTAATTCATAAACAAGTATTTATTGAACAGCTACTTTGGGCAAAGCTCTATTAAATAGGTACATTCATGATATGCAAATACTAGAGTTTATTGGGCTATTTATGGAGACAAAATTCTAAAATATTTTGGGGACTTGAATTCCTTGAGCTTTAAACCAAATTTAACTTTGTGTATGTCAAACACTTGGTCACGCTTAGGAATTCTAAGAGGAATACTTAACAATTACAGTCATAATTTTCTTCCAATGCCCTCTGGAGGCCCTGGGCTGAGTTTATGAATGAGAAGGAACAAGCTGACCCACAAGAGTTTCACAACATTTTGGGGGCACTCACTTCATTATAAAGGATGATTTATGAAATTATGAATAGGCCAGATTCTCCCAGGGTAGATGCCCACTGTTGTGAATAAGCGATAAACCACGAAAGTACATTAACTCTTAGGCAATCAATCATTCATCCCACAAACATTGCCTGAGTGTTTATTATGTCAGGCACTGGGCTTGGATTTGAGATATGGAAATAAACAGTCCCTCTCTTCAAGGAGTTCACATTCTATTGGATAAAACAGATAAGTAAACAAATACTTGCACTACCTTTTGACAAGTACTTGTGCAAAGTACTATAAGGACATAACATGGTAGAAAAGGGGCACTGGAGCACATAATTCACAAAGAAGGCAACATTTGAATTGGAATTGAAGATATAAATTCCATGTGGTGTGGGTGGGGGATGGATACTATCGGCTAAGAGAACAAGATGTGCAAAATATGAAGACCTGGAAGAATATTCTTTATTCAGAGAAAGGTGGGAACACCTATAGTGTATAGAGTGTGAGGCAAAGATGTTAAAGGAAGTAAGATAGGTAAGGTAGATTGGGACTAGCTTCTGAAGCCCTAAGGCCAACTTAAGAATATGAACTGCTCTGTATGTAATAGAAAACCACCAAGGGGCCTTTAAGCAGGAGAATAGCATAATCAAATCAGAAAAATTTGAGAAATTATCGAATGACACTGTGGATGATAGTTTGAACGGAGTAAGTTGGAGTCATCAAGATCAGCTAAAAGGCCATTCTAACAGTATGGAAAAGAGAAGAAGGACTTAATGTAATAGAGTAAAATATAAACTACCACTGACTAACACCAGAAACTTAAAATCATTCATGTGTACCATTCATTCCTGAGTTTCATCTATTCATAAACTGATCAATCTAAAATGTCAAAACGTCTGGTTTAACTGATTTTTTTTCAACAAATTGGCGAGTTTTGTGGCATAACATAGAGATAATTATCTATTCATCAATTGCTACAAACTCATTTAGACTAGGTAGACAAAAAGAAAGTTTTTAGCATATGGAAGGGTTTTTATGATAAAATGGATACCCAAAGAGTATCTGTTATAGGCAAGAAAAAATTCTAATATTGAATTTAAGTCCTCCTGCCTGAGTATCACATTAACTCAACATATTAACTCTTAATTTTCTACACAGAGAGGAAACTGCAGGGATAATCTAACAGTAGAGAAACAAAGATTCAGAGTTTATTCAGAATCTTTCAGGTAACTCTTTGCAGCAACAGTGCCATCTTCCTATGTTTTTGCTTAGATTAATTTTAAGATTTATTTTCCTTATTTGGAATATGCTTATAAGAGGCAGGCCACAAGCAAACTAGGGTATAGCAAACCTGGGAGTCAGCATTTGCTACAGATAATCCACAAATGCACTATACACATAACAACAAAAAAATTTTATTCTCAAATTCCAGATATCAGGTAACTGGTTGGTGAGATTCTCATTCTAGTTACTTGACAACTATTTAGGATAGAATGACTGAGGTTGTCAAATGAAAAGAGTGAATCAGCTGCACTCTCATCAGCTATGAGTCAAAGAACATGTTTTTCATGGCCCAAGGCAGGCCAGAGTAAGAGAGAGCCCCTGGGGGTATACCTATACATTGCCAAGAAAAAACTAGAGGTGGTTGCCCAGGAGATGAGTAAAGATGCATCCTGAGGTTGCAAGACTGAATTCTAGCACAGTGGAATAAAAAGGAAAAAAGAAATGGGTACCTACCTAAGTGGATCAGTAAATTTTGAGTAACATCAAGATCTTATCTTTCCATTCTTTTAATAGTGTCTTTTGCAGAGCAAAAATTCTGAATTTTGAAAAAGTCCGATTTATCAATTGTTTCTTTTATGGATTATCCTCTCAGTGCTATGTCTAAGAACTCTTTGCCTAGCCCCAGGTCATGAATAATCTTTCCTATATTTTCGTCTAAAAGTTATATGGTTTTATACTTTTCTTTTTTAACATCTTTATTGGAATATAATTGCTTTACAATGGTGGTTAGTTTCTATTTTCGTCTAAAAGTTATATGGTTTTATACTTTTCTTTTTTAACATCTTTATTGGAATATAATTGCTTTACAATGGTGTGTTAGTTTCTGCTTTATAACAAAGTGAATCAGCTATACATATACATATGTCCCCATATCTCCTCCCTCTTGCATCTCCCTCCCACCCTCCCTATCCTACCCCTCTAGGTGGTCAAAAAACACATAGCTGATCTCCCTGTGCTATGCAGCTGCTTCCCACTAGCTATCTATTTTACGTTTGGTAGCGTATATATGTCCATGCCACTCTCTCACTTCGTCCCAGCTTACCCTTCCCCCTCCCCGTGTCCTCAAGTCCATTCTCTACGTCTGCGTCTTTATTCCTGTCCTGCCCCTAGGTTCTTCAGAACTTTTTTTTTTTAAGATTCCATATATATGTGTTAGCATATGGTATTTGTTTTTCTCTTTCTGACCTACTTCACTGTGTATGACAGACTCTAGGTCCATCCTATACTTTATACTTAGAGCTATGATCCATTTTGATTCAATATTTGGATAAGGTATGAGGTTTAGGTAGAGCTTAATTTTTTCTTGCATGTCTGTATCCAGTTGTTCCAACACCATTTGTTGAAAAGGTGAGCCTTTCTTCGTTGAATTGTCTTTGCAGTTTCATCAAAAGTCAACTGGCCAGGGCTTCCCTGGTGGCGCCGTGGTTAAGAATCTGCCTGCCAATGCAGGAGACAAGGGTTCGGGAAGATCCCACAGGCCGCGGAGCAGCTAAGCCCATGTGCCACAACTACTGAGCCTGTGCTCTAGAGCCTGCGAGCCACAACTACTGAAGCTCGCGTGCCTAGAGCCCATGCTCCACAACAAGAGAAGTCACCACAATGAGAAGCCCATGCATCGCAACAAAGAGTAGCCCGCACTCACTCACTGCAACTAGAGAGAGCCCGCCTGCAACAACGAAGACCCAACGCAGCCAAAAATAAATAAATAAATTTTTTTAAAAAAGTCAACTGGCTGTATTTGTATGGGCCAATTTCTGGAGTCTCTTATTCAGTACCTCTGATCACCATGTCTATACACTCATTAATACCACACTATCTTGGTTACTGTAGCTTTGTGTAGTAAGTCTTCAGATAGTGTAAATCCTCCAATTTTATTCTTCTTTTTCAAGAGTTTTTTGGCTATTCTGCTTTTTTTGTCTTCCCATATACATTTTAGAAGATAGATGGATAGATGATTGATTGCTAGATGGGTGGATAGTTAGATAGATAATGATATTAAATCTATAAATTGATTTGGGGAAAACTAAAATTTTTATAATGTCTTCCAATCCATGAACTCAGTATGTTGCTCCATTTATTTTATTTCTTTTCTTTCACAAATGTTTTATCATTTTCGGCATTCAGATCCTGCACATGTTTTGTTAGATTTATACCTAAGTATTTCCTTTTTTAGCTATTGTTAATGGTACTTTTATAAAAGAAATATAATTGAGTTTTGTGTTGGCCTTGTATACTGTGGCTTGCTAAACTCATGAATTAGTTCTAGGAGTTCTTTTTTTGTAGATTCCTTGGGATTATTCTAAGTGGATAATCATGTTTTCTGGGAACATGGGCAGTTTCATTTCTTCTTTTCCATCTTTTAGTACTTTTTCTTGCCTTACTGCAATAGCTATGACTTCTGGTATGATGCTGAATAAGAGTGGTAGAGTAGACATCCTTGCCTCTTTCCTAGTCTTAAGGGGAATATATTCAGTCTTTCACCACTAAGTATGATGCTAGCTGTAGGTTTCCGTAAATTCCTCTTATCAGATTGAGAAAGTTCACTTTTCTTCTTAGTTTGCTGAGAGTTTCTTTTGATCATGAATAGATGTTGAATTTTGTCAAATTCTTTTTCCAAATCAGTTGATATGATCACGTGTTTTTTTCTTCTTTCAACTATATAGTGGATTGTATTGTTTGATTTGCAAATATTGAACCAGCCGTACATTCCAAGGATAAAATTTACTTGATCATTGTGTGTTAATCTTTTTATGTGTTGCTGAAATTGATTTGCAACTATTTTATTAAGGATTTGTGTATCTATCTTCATGGGGAATATTTTCTTGTATTTATCTTATTTTGGTATATGGGTAATACTAGTCCCATAAAATGAGATTGGAAATGCTCCTTCCTTTTCTATTTTCTGGAAGAGATAGTATGGAATTGCTGTTATTTCTTCTTTAAATTTTTGGTAGAATTTGCCAGTGAGACCATGTGAGCCTGGAAGATTTCTTTTTGAAAAGATATTTAAACAAAATTCAATTTTTCTTTAATAGACACAGTTATCAGGTTATCAGTTAATTCAGGTTAACTATTTCATCTTGGTATGCTTTAGGAGACTGCAGTTTTTGAGGTAGGGGTGCATTTCATCTAAGTTGACAAATCTATGTGAGTATAGTTGTTCATAGCTCTCCATTATTATCCATGTAATGTATGCAGGGCTCTGTAACGATATCCTCTCTTTCATTCCTGATATCAGTAACTTATGTCTTTTCTCTTCTTTGTCATTCTGATTATTGTTGAATTCATTTTACTGATCTTTTCAAAGAACAAGCTTTTGGATTCATTGGTTTTCCCCAGTTTCTTTCAGTTTTCAATTTCATTAATTCTCTCTCTTATTTTTATTAATCCCTTCCCTATGCTTGCTTTGGGTTTATTTTGCTAGTTTCTTTTGTTTTCTAGTTTCTCAAGGTGGAAGCTTAGATTATTGATATGTGACCTTTCTTCTTTTCTAACATAAATATTTAATACTGTAATTTTCCCTCTACTCTCTGCTTTAACTGCATCTCACAAGTATGTTGTATTTTCAATTACATTTGCTCAAAATATTTTCTAATTTGCCTTGAGAATTCTTCTTTGACCCAAGGACTATTTAGAAATTATTTAATTTCCAAGTGTACAGGATTGTCCAATTAGCTTTCTGTTATTGATCTTGGTTTAATTCTATTGTGGTTGGCAAACATACTTTGTATAATTTCAATTATTTTAAATTTATTAAGATTTGTCTTATGAACCTGTCTTTTGGTGAATGTTCCATGTTCATCTGAAAAAAAATGTATTCTACTGTTATTAGATAGGTGATAAATGTCAGTTAGTTGATAGTGTTGTTTAGTTCTTCTACAGCCGTGATGATTTTCTGTCTACTAGTTCTATTACTAAGAGAAAAGCATTGAATCTCCAATACTCCAACTTTGAAAGTCTGTTGTTAGGTGCATACACATTTAGGATATTTATGTCTTTTTTGGTGAATTGACTCTTATCATTAGATAATGTCTCACTTTATCCCTGGTGATTTTTCTTTGCTCTGAAGTCTACTTTGTCAGATATTAGTATAACTACTCCAGCTTTATTTTGATCAGTGTTTTAATAATATGTTTTTTCCATTATTTTACATTTAATCTTTCTGTATCATTATATTTGAAGTAAGTTTCTTATAGATAGCATATAGTTGAATAATATCTTTTTACCTATCCTGATTATTTCTATTAATTGGTGTGTTTAGACCATTTACATTTAACGTAATTATTGATATGTTTGAATTTAGGCCTAGCATTTTATTATTTGTTTATTCTTTCTTTGCTATGTTTTTCCTTCTTCTGATACCCTACCCCTTCCTTCTTTTGGGTTATTTGAGAATTTTTTAGTATTTTATTTAATTTATCCATTGTGTTTTTTTGGTATTTTTTTTTACTATTTTTCTTTGTATAGTTTAGGGGGGAGGGTCAGGAAGGGGTTGGTTGCTAGAGTTATTACAGTAAACATACTGAATTTTTCTCAGTCTAATTAGAATCAATATTTTTCAGCTTCAAATATTATGTGCAAGTGTTTTCACAATGTAGATCCCTTTACCTTCCCCAAATCATGTTGTAATTGTCTTGTGTATTACATCTACATACATTGAAAACCCCATCAGACAATGTTATAGTTGTTGCTTTCAACTATCAAATATATTTTAAAGAGCTGAAAAGGAGAAGAATTGTCTATTATATTTACCCAGATATTTGTCATTTGTATTGCTATTCCTTAACTCCTGATGCTCCAAATTTCCCTCTGGTATCATTTCTGGTATTAAGAACTTCAATTAGTAATTCTTTTAAAGAAGGTCTGTTGGTGATAAATTCAGTTCTTTTTAGTTTTCCTTCATCTTGGAATATCTTTATTTCACCTTCATTCCTGACAGATATTTTCACTGGATATAAAATTCTGGGTTGACACTTCTTTCAACTCTTCAAAATTGTTCCATTTTCTTCTTGCCTGTATGATTTCTAATGAGAAAACTGTAGTCATTTGAATAATACACTATTTTTCTTTTGCTGCTTTAAAAATATTTTCTTAATCTTTAGTTTGCAACAGTTTGTGATGTGTCTGGGCATAGATTTCTTTGGATTTATCCTGGTTAGGATTCACAGAATTCACTGAACTTTTTGAATCTGTAGGTTTATGTCTCTCACCAAAATTGAGAAGTTTTCAGGCATTGTTTATTGAAATAACGTTTCTTCTGCATGCTCCTTCTCCACTCCTGGGACTCTAATAACATGAATGTTAGGCGTTTTAATATTAACCCACAGATCCTGTGTTCTCTTTTTTTTCAGTATTTTTCTGTCTTTTTCAGATTGGCTACTTTCCATTGATCTATCTTCACATTCACTGACACTTCCTTCTGTTACCTCCATTCTGCTATTAAGCCCATTCAGTAATGTTTTTATTTTAGTTAATAAATTTTTCAGTTCAACATTTTCCATTTGATTCTTATTTATGTTATCTATTTCTTTGTTAGGACTTTCTATCTCTTCATTACTTTCAAGAGTGTATGTTGCAGATGACATGGTCTTATATATACAAAACCCTAAAAAGTCATTAAAAAGCCTGTTAGAACTAGTAAACAAATGCATTAAAGTTGCAAGATACAAAATCAACATATAAAAATTATTTGCATTCTATACACTAACAACTAATTATCTGAAAAGGAAATTAGAAAAACAATCCCATTTATAACAGCACCAAAAGAATAAAATACCTAGAAATAAACAACTAAGTAGGTGAAAGACTTGTATATGGAAAACTACAAAACACTGATGAAAGAAATTAAAAAGACACAAACAACTGGGAACATATGCATGTTCATGGATTGGAAGACTTAATATTGTTAAACTATCTATACTACCCAAAGAAATTGACAGATTCAACACAATCCATATCAAAATCCCAATGGCAATTTTTACAGAAATAGAAAAAACAATTCTACAATTCATATGGAACCACAAAAGACCCCAAATAGCCAAATCAATACTGAGAAAAAAGAACAAAACTGGAGGCATCAGACTTCCTGATTTCAAAATGTATTACAAAGCTACAGTAATCAAAACAGTATGGTGCTGGCATAAAGACACGCATATAGACCAATGAAACACAATAGAGAGCCCAGAAATAAATCCACACATATACAGTCAACTGATCTTCAACCAGTGTACACAATAGGGAAATGATAGCCTCTTCAGTAAATGGTGCTGGGGAAACTGGATATCCATATGCAAAAGAAAGAAATTGGACCCTTCTCTTACATCATACACAAAAATTAACTCAAAATGGGTTAAAGGTTTAAATGTAAGACCTGAAACTGTAAAACTCCTAGAAGAAGGGGAGAGTTTCACGCTATTGGCCTTGGCAATGATTTCATGGATGTGACACCAAAAATACAGGCAACAAAAGCAAGCAGGATTACATCAAACTAAAAGACTTCTGTATAGCAAAGGAAACAATCATTAGAGTAAAAAGGTGACCTACATGACAGGAGAAAATATTTGCAAACTATATATCTGATAAGGGGTTAATCTCTAAAATATATAAGAAACTTCTACAACTCAACAGCCAAAACAAACAAATAGACAAACAAACAAAACTGAACTAATGCCCAATTTAAAAATAGGCTAAGGACTTGAATGGACATCTTCAAAGAAGACATGCAATGGCCAACTATTATATGAAGAATGCTCAACATCACTAATCATCAGGGAAATGTAAATCAAAACCATAATGAGGGCTTCCCTGGTGGCACAGTGGTTGAGAGTCCGCCTGCCGATGCAGGGGACACGGGTTCGTGCCCCAGTCCGGGAAGATCCCATATGCCACGGAGTGGCTAGGCCAGTGAGCCATGGCTGCTGAGCCTGCACGTCCGGAGCCTGTGCTCCGCGACGGGAGAGGCCACAACAGTGAGAGGCCCATGTAACGCAAAAAAGAAAAGGAAAGAAAAGAAAAGAAAAGACTACAAGTATTGATGAGGATATGGAAAAATTGGAGCCCTTTTACACTGTTGGTTGGAGTGCAAAATGGTATAGCCACTATGGAAAAGAGTATGGAGGTTCCTCAAGAAATTAAAATAGATCTACCATATGCTCCAGCAGTCTCACTTCTGGGTAATTATGCCCCCTTAAATAGAATCAGAATCTCAAAGAGATATTAGCCCTCCCATGTTTATTGCAGCACTTTCACAATAGTCAAGTTGTGGAAACAACCTAAATGTGCATCAACACATGAATAGGTAAAGAAAATGTGGCTATACATACAATAGAATACGAGTCAATCTTTGAAAAGAAGAAAATTTTGCAATGTGCAACAACATGAACGAACCTTGAGGACATTATGCTAAGTGAAATAAGCCAGTCAAAGAAATACAAATACTGTAGGACTCCACTTATTTGAATTTATAGAAATTCATAGTCAAATTCATAGAGTTGAAGAATGGAATGGCAGTTTCCAGGGGCTGAATTCAGAGAATAATGGGGAGTTATTATTCAACAGGCATAAGGTGTCAGTTAAGCAAGACAAACTCTAGAGGTTTGCTGTACACCACTGTACCTATAGTCAACAATTATGTATTGCACACTTTAAAATTTTCTTAAGAGGGTAGATCTCATGTTAATTGTTCTTACCAAAATAAAATTTTAAAAATAATTTTAAGGAGGGCTTCGCTGGTGGCATAGTGGTTAAGAATCTGCCTGCCAAGTCAGGGGACATGTGTTTGAGCCCTGGTCCGGGATGATCCCACATGTCGTGGAGCAACTAAGCCCGTGCACCACAACTACTGAGCCCATGTGCCACAACTACTGAAGCCTGCGCACCTAGAGCCCGTGCTCTGCAACAAGAGAAGCCCCCGCAATGAGAAGCCCGTGCACCGTGACGAAGAGTAGCGCCCGCTCGCCCCAACCAGAGAAAAGCCTGCACGCAGCAACGAAGACCCAACGCAGCCAAAAATAAAATAAATAAATTTTTAAAAAAATTTTAAAGAGTGTATACTCTTACTTCTTTCAACACATTTTGTCAGCTAATTCCAGCAGCTATGACATATTAGCATCTGTTAATACTTATACAAGTTGAGATTTTTTTGGTGTTCAGTTCTGTTCCATGTGTGTGCCACCCAGTTACCAGCCTGAGACTTGGGCTCTGGTCTATCCCTGAGTTCTGGTCTCAGAGTCTTTCAAATGATTAAAACTGCAGTACCGCTTCCATTAAACTGATATTTGTTTTCTCCATTTGCCTAACTATAAGTAACCTAGTTCAATCACATGTGAAGTTTGTTGTCCATTGACCCACTACAGGTACTATTTTGTTTTCAGAAATCAGAAGCGTTCTTATTGATAATTTCCAAAAAAACAGAAAACGTTTTGCCAATGTTGTCTCTACTTCCTCCTGCTGTTTTCTATTTCACCAGGCTGAAAGACTACAATACATTCATTCAATCATATAAAGACAAAATGTGTATTTAGGAGAATAAAATAATTGAGTATTTTGTTGTTTGACTTGACAGCAACTTGAATCCCTCCCTGCATGGCTGGACCATTTAATTGTGCCATTTAAAGCAACTAATAACAACATAAAACCTCCCAACATACCAAAGACTAGTCAATTCAATGGCCAGTGACACAAATGTAGAACTATGCTTGGAAGAATTTTGTGCCACCACCTAATATTTTTAATCACCCCACAGTGCTGAATCATTTAAAGAGATTTCTCTTTTTATGTGCCTAGTTTTTCAGTGCTACTTAATGCTTATTAAATTTTAAGACCTCCATAGTCTTTCAAAAAATGAAAATTTCATGAAAGAAGTATAGGCAGGAGTTACTTCTTCCAAAGGCGTATGTCTTATATACTCATATGGAGAGCTAACTCTTTGAGAGCAGAAGTCACATCTTTGTTGATGTATGTTATAGGGCTAAGAATAATGCTTGGCAAATGGAATGGCCAAAGGTAGAAAGGAATATGGATTATAAGCCTGGACATTAAAGAAGACACATGAAGACAGACCATGCAGAAAGAGCTGATAGAAGAAGATTTCATATATCTCAAGGCACAATGGAATTGTCTAGACGTGGGGAGAAATTGAATGAAATTTACCTACAGTCTTAAGAATACATGGTAGGAAAAGAGTGGCTGCAAATGAATGTAACTGGCTTTCCGGGGAACAAAGAGAAAAAAGTTATGATTCTGCCTTAGCCAATTAACCTGATGATGATAGTTTAATAAAAACCTGTTTATATAATTTTAGAAGTTAGAAATACAGCACATTTTTACTACGTACAGCATTCCTTAACCAATTAAACTTTGATGTATAGCACAAATTTTAAAAAGAATTTGTACAAACTTTTCCCAAGGCTCCTTCTCACTCCACATGTGAAAGACAAATATAGTTTGAAATGGAGACGCTAGATATATACTGTTTATTCCAGTAGATATTTACAGAACTATAATTTTTTTTAAATGCTGAAAGGGGGAAGATAGACTTCCACCAGTCACTCAGATTGAAAGTAGGAAAGTGATCACAGCAAAAATGTATATGAAAAGCCCACAGATAACTATGAAGATTGAGATTACAACTCACTAATTTAGGGTTTTTAGAATGAGCTAGCTACCTGATACACAGGTTGGAGGTAAGACTCAGTAAAGGGAACACCTGTTTATAAGCAGAGCTATTCCCAAGAAAAAAATACACAGATTCCTCTTTGTGGAGCTGGTGAAGACATCTGCTCCCACACCAACCTACTTATTAGAGTCCAGTCATTTTATTTTTAGGATTTCCTCAGAACCTAGAATGGGGTTCTACAATTATAAATTCTCAATATAAAAGAATCAAGTTCAGGGACTTCCCTGGTGGCGCAGTAGTTAAGAATCTGCTTGCCAATGCAGGGAACACAGGTTCCAGTCCTGGTCTGGGAAGATCACACAGGCTCTGCACTCTAGAGCCTGCAAGCCACAACTACTGAAGCCCGCACACCTAGAGCCCATGCTCCGCAGCAAGGGAAGCTGCCGCAATGAGAAGCCCGTGCACCACACGAAGAGTAGCCCCCGCTCGCTGCAACTTAGAGAAAGCCTGTGCGCAACAGTGAAAACCCAATGCAGCCAAAAATAAATAAATAAATTTGTTTTAAAAAAAGAATCAAGTTCACTACTGTGTATTCATATTATATATATCTGCTGTTTGATTCAATCTAAAGTATGCCAGTGGCTTTTCTCCAAATTGCACAAAGAATAGAATACGACGTTTATCATTTATTGCCATTTCTAAATATACTATTTCACTTGCATTAATCACCAACAGAGTGCCTTTGAATATAAGGGGCATTCAATAAATGTCTGAAAAATAAAGGTATAAAAGAATGGATTAGCTGGACTATAACCCCTGATGGAGGAAAGGAATTGGCGCATTCTTTCTTGTGGCTCCCTGCACCAAACTTTCGGAGCCAGCACACCCACAGTGAAAGATCACCATCTGAACGAAGCTTCACAATTGCTCCCTTATTACCACTGGGCTTCTGGCACCCAGTACGTCTTAGAGTTCTAGTGTTAAGGAATGCATTCTGAGCCTCTGCCGGCACAGGCATGTCATAGTGATGCTTCTAAACCAAACCGGAGCTCAGATTTGTTTCAAGCCTTCACTTGCTTTTGATGGAAGGTGCGCTGGCAGTTGTTGTCATCATTAGCCTTGTGGCAATACTTTTTCCCTTAAGTGTCTTATGTCTCATATGAAAGCTTAAAGCTTGTTAAACAGGGAGGGACTTTGTAATATGTGCCAATGTCAAACAGTAAAGTTTTTATTTTCTCCTGTTGTAACAGTTTTAAAGGTCTGAATTTCCAAATCCTGGTCCCTAACACCACTCAGGATTTTAAGTTAGGTAATGGAATGAGAATAGGAAGATCCCAATTCCTTTTTCTCCCTTTATGATCTTTCTCAGAACCAGTAAATGAAAGAGCTAGAGCCTGCTAGGCACTTGGGTGTGGAATTCTCCTGTAATCTTCTTGTTTATGGGATGAGTGAGCTGTCCACCCACAGTTCTGTTACCTAGAGAGTCAAGATATCTGAACTTATATGAACAACCCAATACTTCAATGGCATTAACATTTCCATAGCAGCTGACCCAAGTGACACGTAACTAATGTGTCCACACGTATCTAATGTATGTCCACAGTAACTAATGTTCCTTGAGCACTTACTACGTGCTGGGCAATATATTAAATGCTTTACATCATAAAATTTTCATGAAACACTCTGAATAGATATTTATCTCCATTTTACAGGTGAGAAAACCCTGGATTAAAGAGATATGGAATTTGCTCAAGTTTTGATCCACTGTAAGGAAGACTTTTTTTTTCTTTCTTTCTTTCTTTTTTTTTTTTTTTGCTGTACGCGGGCCTCTCACTGCTGTGACCTCTCCCTCTCCCATTGCAGAGCACAGGCTCCGGACGCGCAGGCCCAGCGGCCATGGCTCACAGGCCGAGCCACTCCGCGGCATGTGGGATCTTCCCAGACCGGGGCACAAACCCGTGTCCCCTGCATCGGCAGGTGGACTCTCAACCACTGTGCCACCAGGGAAGCCCTAAGGAAGACTTTTTAAAAAGTATAATTAGCACTGCTTAATATTATGAAAACATCCACTCTACTAGACTGTATATTCCTTTAAGGCAAGAACTATTATCTACTTCATCTTCGTATCTCCCACAATATCTAGAACAATGCCTCACACATACAAACTTCTTAATAAAAGTTTACTGAGCAAATGAAGGCTTCATAGTTCTGAAATGACTGTCTCTCTCTCTCACTCTCTCTCTCTCTCTCTCTCTCTCTCTCTCTCTGGAAGTTTCCAATTTTTTCTTATTAGATGATAAGTTTAAGTTCTAAAACCATTACAGTCATTCATACTCTCATACACACATACTTGTTTACCAAGTTTACCAGGATTCCTTTTTCTAATCCCAAAAGGAACGAGCCTTTGAGGCCAAAAGCAGCAGCTGCTTAATAGGTGAACTTCAGCACCAAGCAACAAGTTGGGACAGGTAATTAAGGATATGGAATCCATTTTAAATTGCAGGGGAAATTTTGGGAAGTAGAATGTATTTATCAGAGTTGGAATTTGGCCAGGATTCTAAGGAAAACACCAATTACTCTTTGATAATATAAAGCAGCATATAGACACTATTTAACTGAATTTCTGTCTAAGGTAAGAATTTCAGAGACCCACAGAGGGGACACATCATCCCCAGACAAACTCTTCCATTGAGAAGAGTTCTTTGTACTTTCATAGTAACCTCTTGTATCTAACAAAGAAAACCTCTTGTCAGGTTAGTAGCAAAAGTGAATCCTAGTTAATGGAGTTGAAAGATCTAAGAGGTCTTTCCAGCAGTTCAATCTATTGTGCACATTAAATTCATTTATATAGCTCCTTTTGCAAAGTGTCTCCGTAGCCTCAGATATTTCAGTGTAGAAGAGACCCTAAGAGAGCTGATTTTGTCAAAATGGAAACTTTCTCAGACAGCACCTCACTGTCTAAGATAGTTAGGTGTGATATTGCTTGATGTAAAAGTGAGGGAGAGATTACGTAACTTTCCAAGGTCTCTAACTACCTTCAAGATAGAAATTATATTAAAGGATTAAACCAAAACATAACAAATAAAAAAGAGTAAATAATCTATAGATTTAAGAGCTATACCAACTAAGTGCAATATGTGGACCTCATTTGAAATCTAACTCAAAGCAATTGTTTTTTTTTTTAAATGAAATTGGAGAAATTAAACACCAATTTAGTATTTGATGATATTAAGGAATTTCTGTTAAATGTTAAGTATAATAATGATAAGTATATTTTAAAGATATATACTGCACATTTGTGAATGAAATTATATAATGCCTAGGATTGACTTTGACATGATATAAGGTGGGGAGAAGTTGGGGAGAGTCTGGATGAAATAAGGTTGTCAATGTTTTGATAATTACTGAAGCTCAGTTATGGGTACATGAGGGTTCATTATATTTTCCTCCACTTTTGCATGTTTGAAATTTTTCATAATAAAAACTTCTTAAAGAAAATTAAAGTGACTATTCACAATAGGTTTTAGCATATGTGGTATAATGAGCCATGATGCAAGTGCAATTTCTGGTAACACAACAATCTTCTCTCCTTTCTACTGTCAAGTAATATTATATCACTTCATATTAGTATGAGACTGTTACAACAATTTATTGTACTTCCATTTCTTCCATTTACTTCCATTTCTCTCCTCCTGGTCTTTGTGCTATTGTTTTCATATGTTTTATTTCTGCATATGTTATAAAGCCCACAATACGTTGTTATTATGTCAGCTTTAAACAGTCAGTTATCTTTTGAAGAGATTTTTCTAAATAATAAAAAATGCCTTCTATATTTACTCACATATTTACCATTTCCAGTGTTCTTCATTCCTTTGTGTAGATCCAGATTTCCAGTTGGTATCATTTTCTCTTTAACATTTCCTGAAATGTAAGTCTGTTAGTGATTAATTATTTCAAGTTTTGTGTATCTGAAGTGTATTTTGCTTTCATTTCTGAAAAATATTTTCACTTGGTATAGAGTTATAAGTTGACTGTTTCTTTTTTTCAGCAAATGCTACTCTACTATGTTCTGGCTTGCATTGTTCCAACAAGAAGTCTTGTGTCATTGTCACAAGGACATAAAACGTCATTGACATTCTTTATGTCAATAAAGAATACCTTTTTTCTTCTGGACATAATGTGTCTTTTTCCTTACTAGATGACTTTAATATTTTTATCACTGGTTTAATATTTTCTCCTTATCACTGTTCTTTTGTAACATTTTCTCTTTGTTGATGTTTTATTATGGTATGCATTCTTCATAATTCTTGTGCTTAGAATTTGTTGAGTTTCTTGAATCTCTAGGTTTATAATCCTCAGCTATTATTTCTTCAGATAATTTTTTTATTTCTCCATCTCATTTCTCTTCTTTGGAGATTCCAAGTACATATATATTAGGTTGCTTGAAGTTTCCCAGTTTGCTGAATCACTGTTCATTTTCTTTTCAGGCTTTTATTCTACCTGTGTGTATCAGTTTCCACAGACTGGGGCTTAAAACAGCAAAAATCTATTCTCTCATAGTTCAGGAGGCCAGAAGTCCAAAATCAAGATGTTGGCATAGTTCATTCCCTCTGGACAGTCTGAGGGAGAAACTGTCCTATGCCTCTCTCCCCACTTCTGGTGATTTCAGCAATCCTTGGCATTTCTTGACTTGTAGATGCATCACTCCAATCTCTGCCCCCATCTTCAGGTGGTCTTATTCCCTTCTTAGGGCTTTCCTTATCTGCTTCCTTTCTCTCAGGGATCACTGTGCTTCACTACCTGATATCCATTGTCTGAAAACTGTCTTTTCAGATATTTTGTTGTGTTTTAGTTGTTTCAACCAGGAGAGTGAATACTGTTCTGTTCTCCATCTTGTCCAGGGGAAGAATTCTTCCACTATTCTTAAGTACAGTTGGCCCTCTGTAACCTTGGGTTCTATGTCTGTGGATATGGAGGGCCAACTGTACCATGCCATTTTATATAAGGGACTTGAGCATCCATGGATTTTGGTATTCATATGGGTCTTAGAACCAATCTCCCATGGATACTGAGGGAGGCCTACAGTACACAATGGTGTAAATACTCTCTCCATGAAATTTGGTATTTCTCATCCTGAAAATTACATGTATGTCTCACAAATGCAGTATCTCTTATACAACTAGATCACTAAAGAAAATGTCAGGACTGTTTATTATGATAAATAATTTGGACGATTATAGACATAATCCTCTTTTGAAAAACTGAATTGCAAATCACTGAGTTGTGCATATCAGAGTTGTTGGAATACACACAATTTTGTTCTGGAGATTTTACCCTGTGAAATCCAACATACATAACTTTTCAGCCCCTTTAAAAGAGGGGAGAAATTGAGTTCAAACAGTTAAGTGTATTTTATCTTTAAACTCTTCCATTTTGCAAAAATTTCATTAGTGGTTTGTTTAGTTTCTCAAAGGCCCTTGTGTCAGGACAAAATGAAATTTGATACTAATAAATTCTGTAAGGTAGATAAGAATTTCTGCTAAGGCACACTGGTAGCTGCCTATAGCAAGACCTTTTAAAGTCTAGTAAATGACAGAAAATATTCTATTTATGTGATGCCCTAAGCCCATCTCATCACAGTCTCTGTGCTCTCAAAGGGCCCCACTCAAAGTGTCCACTTTAGTGATTTATGAGGAAGAAATGGTATAGCATTCACTCTGATTTTTTTCTTCAAAACACTTGTTGAGTGGTTTACCAAATGAGAAAATAGATACTAAGTTTGAATGTTATAAATTTCCTGTAGTGGAGTTCAATCAAGGAACACACGGAGAAAAGTTCTAGGTATAAGAACGTACTGAAAGGCAAATCCTTCAATATTTAATTCTAGATGATGTAACCAAGCACCAGCATAAGAGTCCTTACAACTCTACCCACACATTGTAAGCCTCCAGAATATCTGTCCCTGCAAGCCCGGACATTTCTTTAGCTTACGGCTGCTTCAGGCAGTGAGACTGCTTGACTTGCCATGGCAAGGTTCTGTATATTATGAATATACAGTGGGGAAATTATTTGAATGGACCCAATTGTATATTATGCCATGTCCCACTAGGCCTGGTCAGAGTAAACATAGTGACAGAGCCTGCAGTGCAAACCAGAATTGAATAGACTGTTTCTTTACCATGTTGGGAAAAGACTGTCAATTGGCACATGTGGCCTTTTCTAAGATTTGTGCACTGGATGCCAAAAATGGAAATAGTGACATTCTGAGTCACCCTTATGTCAGGTATTAGATACTTACTCCTTCAGGAAATAAATTTTTAACTAGAAATTACTTCTAATTCCAGCCAAGGCTCAACCCTATAGAAAAAGTTTTCCCTCAAACCCAAGACATTTCTACTTCCAGCAACAAGTTTCAGTTATTCAGGGAAGATAGTCTCTGACTTTTTGTTATTATTTAGAAGATATCTACCTGTTGCTGCGTTACAAAGGACATCTCCTGTTTCTTACTTTGTTCTCGAAGAAAAATCTTCCAAAGAAAAATCTTTTCATTCGTGTGTCTAGTTTTGAGTCAGTCTTCAGGGTTTGGTTGCCTGATGAAATTAGAACAGCAATTCCTACTAGCACCTGAAATTAGCCTCTCAGTGTTTTCAACATAATCTTGAAGGCTTTGCGTACTAGATGTCATTTGTTTCCTTACCTGTTACATCTGATTAGAAATAGTGATATAGGTGACACTATTTTTCAGTCTTTGAGAGGGACATATTTATTTAATACTGTGAGACCTGGGGTTTAGCACCTTTCATCTAGAAACCAGTATGAATAAAGCAATTATTAATAGGTATAATGACACTAACAATCAGACTCTATTTTTGATAGTGTTCATACTTACTTAGTCATCTTGAACAAATATGACCAGGCAAGAACCAGCTTCATAATTTACCAAATCCAGTGCAAAATGAAAAAGTGGGGCAATTGTTCAAAATTTCTTAAAAATTTCACAACAGAGCATCAAACCAAGCACAAGACCTTCTGAGTACAGGGCCCTCTGTGACTGCACAATTCACACACACACGGAGCCAAAATCACTGCTAAGACCCCCTTACATTCTTTTGCTGAATTTTTTACCTATTCAGATGATTGCACACATCATTTTATGATGTCTTCATACCAATGCAAAGTTCACAGTCATGCTATTAGGAAGAGGAAAAATAGCTCTTTGTGATAAGGAAATAAAAATATTTCTACATATTTTATAAATTAGATAATAATCATTATTTAATTATTGAGTTTAATGGTATTTGGGGGTCAGACTATTTAAAATGGGTTTTAATGTTTAACCTGTGGTCCCCAACTGTTAAACTCTTTTATGATTCTTATAATTCCTCCATCTGAACTCAGTTAATAAATACTGAAACCAGCTTTAATAATGGGAAGCCAAAGAGCTGAGGTGGAACAGGTGAGAGAAGGCAATGAGCTGAAGGCATTAGCATTTTGATTTCTCATGACTGCATACAGCAAAGACACTGTAACACCTCCTGTCTTAGTTCTGATGGCTATAGCAAAATACCATAGGCTGGCTAGCTTATACAAACCAAAGATTTGGGACTTCCCTGGTGGCGCAGTGGTTAAGAATCCACCTGCCAATGCAGCGGACACGGGTTCGAGCCCTGGTCCAGGAAGATCCCACATGCCGCAGAGCAACTAAGACCGTGCGCCACAACTACTGAGTCTGCACTCTAGAACCTGTGAGCCACAACTACTGAAGCCCATGTGCCTAGAGCCCATGCTCTGCAACAACAGAAGCCACCCCAATGAGAAGCCCACGCACTGAAACGAAGAGTAGCCCCCGCTCGCTGCAACTAGAGAAAGCCTACGCAGCAACGAAGACCCAACGCAGCCAAAAGTAAATAAATAAATTTATTTAAAAAAAGAAAACCTAAAATTTATTTCTCACACTTTTAGAGGCTGGAAGTCCAAGATCAAGGTGCTGGCAGATTGGGTGTCCAGTGAAAAGGGTCTGGTTCACAGATGGCCATCTTCTCACTGTGTCCTCACATGACAGAAAGAGCAAGAGAGCTCCTGGGGTCACTTTTATAAGGGTTCTAACCCCATCCTGCGGACTTCACCATCATGACCTAATCAACTCCCAAAGGCCCCACCTCCAGATACTCTCACATTGCGGATTTAGGTTTCAACAAATAAATTTTGCAGGGACACAGACATTCAGTCCCAGGAAGAGAACTGGGAAAATAAATGCCCAGATGTCACCCTCCTTCTCCCCTCAGATTTCCTGCTGGTGCACCCCATGGGCCAAACTCAACAAGAGGCCATAGGATAAGGGAGCTTCACATGTACTCCAGTGGTTCTCAAATCTTATCATGCATCAGAATCACCAGGAGGACTGGCTTCTTAAAACAGATTGGTGGGCCCACCCCAGAGTTTCTGATTCAGTAGGTCTGTATGAGGCCTGAAAATCTGCATTTCTAATAAGTTCCCAGGTAATGCCGATGCTGCTGTTCCTCAGGCCACACTTAGAAAACCACTGATTCCATCTAAACAGGTCAGCCTCTTTGGGCAGAAAGCAGAGTAGAGAAGGGTGGAGTATGCAGTTGGAAGACATCCAGCACAGGAACAAAGGAAGCAGGTTTGAAGACAACAGACGTATTCATTATCAAGAAAACAGTTGCCTCTGATGGTAGTTCTTCTGTTTGCTTGGTTTGGGGGGTTGGGGGTTTTTTTTTTTGGTGTTTTCTGTTTTTTGGTTTTTGTTTTGCGTGAAAGCTAAAAGATTTATTTTGTTGCCTTGGTGCAAGCAAAAAGAAGCTTGAAGTATTTTCAACATACCTCCCAAATAGTCCCTTTAAAGCCCCCAAATTTCAGACAACATCTACTCTAGACTGCCACTCACCAATCATAATTGGTGCCTGCAAGGAGGGTGTTGCTGGGCAGAACAGTAAAGATCCTTGACTTTTCCTTATACCAGTGTTCAAGAGCCGAGGGTGCTCTCTGGAAAGGAAAACCTAGAAAATTGACGGCTTTGATGCTAAATCTATGACAGATGCTTATGAATTTCCTGACTATAAGAAATTATTATTAGGTTTTTGTGAGTGAGTGAGATAATCCATCAAGACTTGTAGTAACAAGATATAAGGCTAAAGTGGATGGTCAGTTATACATCAGTTATAACGCAGAGTTGGCTATTGGTGGTCTTTACTGTATTTTCATTAAAGGCCAACAATGAGATTATGCTAAAGACAATGGACTCCTTCCTAGCAAAGCAGAAACAGGATGTAAAACTAAAAACTAATATTTTACCCTACATTATGTAAACAAAGTTGAGCATGTCAAAATAATAAACGACCTACTTGAGAATACTTGTAGACAGGGTTTGATGTGTGTTTGATAGTGGAAAGCTTGTATCGATTTCCAACAGAGATCTCAGAACACCTATTTTATATGAAAAATGAAAAGCTTTCAAGAAACATGACAAGCTATAACGATTTACCTCCTCAGGTGCTTAACATCAGTTTTAGTTGTGTACTCAACATACACAGCATTTTTTGTTTATTTTGTGTGGGATTTTAAAATCTGGAAGATGTGCACATTTTTTTTCTGTCTTACCTGGGGAGAAACTGATGAGATGCCAGAAGCAGATTAGGTTTAGCTCAATTATTTAAATCAAAATCCTAGTTGCTGCGTTACTGGGGAGAAGGGAAGTGGTAATTATTAACCTCATATACTCTATTTATTTACTTATTTCTAGGCAAATTTCTAAGGCTATAATCACCGTAGCATTTTAATTACAAATACCAGTTTAAGACTCAAAGCAAATTAGAGGCCAGTTGATGAAGTTAAGCTAGTAGAAGCAAGGTGGGCACAGTTATCATAAGGAACAAGAAGTTCATTGTGGAAGTTGGCAGGTGGGGGAGGCCTGAACCACAGAAAGATATAATTTTTTAATAGGGAACAGTACCCTTGGGGCTAGATAAATGGGCAGGCAAGAAAAGTACTACTCAATCTCAATGATGGAAAGAAATCAAAGATGGATGAAACAAGAGGCTGATGGTAATTTCACCAATAAAAAGATGCAGTACCTTGCTTGGTTCTAAGAGCTGAGCCAGTTCTCAGAACCAGAACTCACTGACAAAAGGAGAGGCTAGGGTCCTAAAGATCCTAAAACACCACAGCAAGTATACACAGGAATGATTCTCTTGTTCTTTCCCAAAGACTAGAAACAATATAAATATTAATCAATATGGAACTGGTTGGCTAACCTGTGGTCCATCCAAACATAGAATACTATGTAGCTGTGAAAAACAATGAGGCGTCTCTCTATATATTTTTATGTGGGGATCTCCAGAAGATATGATTAAATGAAAAACAAGGTGCAGATCACTGTGTATGGTATGTTAACTTTTGTGTAAAAGGAAAGAATACTAAAATATACACACATTTGCCTTCATTTTCAAAGTGAATTAATGAAAAGCTAAACTAAAAACAAATATAAAAGATATTCTGGGGGTCGACAAATTTTTTTTTTGCAACTCACCTCAATCTTTAATGAAAACTGCAGTATTAAAACATAATTCTTGTTACAATAAACATGCTTTTTAAAAATTTTAAATCAGAGCTCATCTACTCATCAGATTGCATAAAAAATTAAAACAGTATGAATTTACACGTAGTGAAATTGGCTCAGGATGGTTGTTCCATTCTTTTGTATTGAAAAGGCATGGGAACAAAATTTCTATGTACCTTATTTTACAGCATCAATAGGAACAGGAGTCACCTTGAAGAGTTTTCACTCGCCAAAGGACAATTTGAGCATGAAAAATAATACTGTCTCCAACTGATTAAAACACAACAAATATATATAAATCCATGAATTCATAATTAAACTAATAAAAAAATTCATTTGTCACCATTAGAGGTTTGCTAAGGCACACAAACTTATTATTTGAAAAAATTAATGAATGAAAAGAAAGAACTAAGCATTTACCCTGCTTTCATACACAAATTATGTTTCAGAGTAACCAAATAATTGATATGGGAAAGTTTTTCTTTATAGAATTCCAGCTAATACATCACCATTTTGGAGCCTCTAGTGAAATAATGGTTGTAAGCAACAATCATCAATGGGTGCTAAAACCCTAGGTTAAACGTTAATGGAAGCTTCCTAGTGGGTGGATCAGCCAAGCAGCACTAACAATGGGACAATTATTAGCTATCTCCTGATGTGATATAATAGGAAGTATAAGACACCATCTAAGAAACATCCTGCCCCCGCCCAAATCAAACCTGATTATAAACAAGACTTTATAACTTAATACCAGTTTTTAGGAAACACAGGATATGGAAGAACACCACGAGGTGTTAAATGACACCACAAGGTAAAAATGAGCCAAATTCAGAATGCAGAAGATTCTATGGAAGAATGAACTAGCTTCTCCAACAAATCCAAAAATACAAAGAAGTAGGACCATTACAAATTAAAAGAAACTTGGGAAATATAACAAACCGACACAATATGTAGACTTTGTTTGGATCCTGTGTTTTCCTATTGCTGCTGTAACAAATTAACACAAAACAACACAAAGTGATTAGCTTATAATTTTATTTATTTATTTATTTTTGGCGGTACGCGGGCCTCTCACTGTTGTGGCCTCTCCCGCTGCGGAGCACAGGCTCCGGACGTGCAGGCTCAGCAGCTCAGCCGCTGCGCGGCACGTGGGGTCTTCCCGGACCGGGGCACGGACCCGTGTCCCCCGCATCGGCAGGCGGACTCTCAACCACTGCGCAACCAGGGAAGCCCCTTATAAATTTATTATCTTCTGAAGGTCAGAAGTCCAAAGATGGACCTCACAGGGCTAAAATCAAAGTGTTGGGACTGCATTCCTTCTGGAGACTTTAGAGGTGAATCAGTTCCTCGCCTTTTCTAGCTTCTGGAGGCTGTCCACATTACCTGGCTAGTGGCCTCCTTCCAGCAATGGCATCACTCCAACATTTACTTGTGCCTTTATCTCATTCTGTGACTCTGACCTCCTACCTCTCTCAATAAGGACCCTTGTGATTACACTGAGAACACCCAGATAATCCAGGATAATGTTCTCGTCCCGAGATCCTTAAGTTAATCATATCTGCAAAGCCCCTGTTGCCATGTAACATAGGTTCCAGGGATTAGGATGTGGACATTTCAGGGTGGGTGGGGAGGAAGGGGCATTATTCTGCCTACCACAGATTCTGATTAAAACAATGAAACTGTTAAAAAAGACACTTTTCATAGAATTGGGAAAATATGACTATAGATTGGGTATCATATATAGGAATTGTTAATTTTTAAAGTTATGATCATGGTACTTTGGTTATGTTTTTAGTGTAGGCCATCTGTTGGAGATGCTTACTGAATTATAAATGAGGTAATATGATATCTAGTATTTGCAATAAAACACATTTTAAAAGAATAAGAAATAAGTGAAAACACGATAGGCAAAATGCTAAAAATTTTTATAGTTGTACTATAATGACATAGGGTTCAGAATACTTTTCTCTCTATTATTGTGTATATTTGAAAATGTCCATAATTTTAAAGTTTTTTTTTTAAATCAAAGATAGGGGCTTCCCTGGTGGCGCAGTGGCTGAGAGTCCGCCTGCCAATGCAGGGGACATGGGTTCGTGTCCCGGTCCGGGAAGATCCCACATGCTGCGGAGCGGCTGGGCCCGTGAGCCATGGCTGCTGAGCCTGCGCGTCCGGAGCCTGTGCTCCGCAACGGGAGAGGCCACAACAGTGAGAGGCCCGCGTATCAAGAAAATAAATAAATAAATAAAAATAAAATAAAAGATAATTTAATATGGTTTAAAAGAAAAGGAATAGAAAGGAAAGGGGGAGAATCCAATGTTTCAGTGAAGAGTTCTTGTCTATATATCTTTGCTACCAGTGTGAATGTATGGTAGGATAAATTCTTAGACACAGAATTGCATATAAGATGTTGATAGTAACCTCTTTACATGTATGCTAAAGTTGAACAATTAAGTGAACAGAATGTGGATGAGCCAGGTTTCTCACTGTCAGAGATGAAAGATGCAGATAAACAAGAAGAGAAGGATAGAATGAACCCTGTGGTGCTGGATCAGAGTCAGAGACATCAGTATGAACTCATGTTCCAATTAATTTATATACAGATAGATACAGGTCAATTATAAGTGTATGTGCAGGGCTTCCCTGGTGGCACAGTGGTTGAGAGTCCGCCTGCCGTTGCAGGGGACACGGGTTCGTGCCCCTGTCCGGGAAGATCCCACATGCCGCGGAGCGGCTAGGCCCGTGAGCCATGGCCGCTGAGCCTGTGCATCCAGAGCCTGTTGCTCCACAACGGGAGAGGCCACAACAGTGAGAGGCCCACGTACCGCAAAAAAATAAATAAATAAATGAGTGTATGTGCATACATGGGTTAGTATTTACACATATATTACTTAGCTCTCAATCAAACCTCAGCAACAAAGAGCAAATCCAGCACCCACATCTTGGTTTCTAAATGCCATTTTCCAATAAAAAGAACTAGGGATCCTTGGGAAAATGGCTAATTCTAGGATTGGGGCAGGGAAAGAAAATAAAAGATAAGCCTGGAGTATCTTGTAGCACCAGAAAGTAAGGAAGCTCACAAAAAACCAAAGGCTGGGGCATGTCAAAGCGACACAGGAGCCAACCTGAAAGAGGTCCCAATGGCCAAAGCTGGAACAATTTGAGCACAAAAATAAATAACATGGTATTGGATTATAATCCCAAATTATAAAATAAATATACATGAGTCACTACTGACATATTTAAATGGTCAAACAAATATAGTGAATGGGGAGAAGAGACAAATTGTACTTACTGTGCATAAATTACTCCTCAATAAAGTTGAAAAGGAAAAAGTAATTGCTGAGTCAATTTACCAGTAGTGTTTACCACTTAAGTAAAACTCTTTAGACATTTTGTGCAAATTGCATTTTCAAACATTAACTCCAGGATGCTGGAAAAATAGAGTTTTTCCCTTTCTCCATCTCGAGGAGTTCAGAGTGCTATTTCCCATGTATCTAGTGGGTAGACCTTTCTTTAGCTGTCCCAAGGGGACATTAAATAGGAATTCTGAAATCAGCTGTTTCAAGAAGAAATAAGGAACCTTTGCTCAAACACAACTATAAAAGGAGAAATTGTGCTTGAGTTTAGGTTCCATATTATATGTTGCAAATTCACTTCAGCCATTGTAATCAAAATCTCAAAAACACTGAGTGGGGCTTCCCTGGTGGCACAGTGGTTGGGAGTCCGCCTGCCGATGCAGGGGACGCAGGTTCGTGCCCCGGTCCGGGAGAATCCCGCATGCCGCGGAGCGGCTGGGCCCGTGGGCCATGGCCGCTGGGCCTGCGCGTCCAGAGCCTGTGCTTCACAGCGGGAGAGGCCGCAGCGATGAGAGGCCCGCGTACCGCAAAAAAAAAAAACACTCAGTGTCTTGGTTAATACTTTCCTTAAGGCCAGACGCATGGCACTTAACTTCTAAGTAAAATCTCCTTAATATCTTCACATAATGCTGAGTTCCATTCTAGAGTCCACATGAACTGTAGCCACAGTGTAACAGAGAATTGCCAGTAGTAATATGAATACTAAACTCTGGTCTAAAATCTATAGAATTATCAATCCTAAAATATAAAGTGAAACTGATTTTGAAATTGTTAATCCTACAAAAACAGCTTTTTAACACAACTGAAGAAATGGGCTCTTGTTTTTTAAATGAAGTTGCAACACATCCTAGAGAAATTCTACAGACACAGGAGAATAATGTTTCACAATTAAATTCAGATCAGTTACATTTGGTAAATTGGACAAAGAAGCAATAATACACACCACCAGTGTGTTACGTTCTTCTTGTTAACCAACAAAGCATTGAGCACTTTGTATTAAGCAAAACACTGGAATAAGAAAAAGTAAAGAAGCTAGATTCATTGCTGATTATTCACTACTTTCATGGAAAGTTTCTAACATTTACAATGGAAGATGAAATTTTTAAAACTCTTAGACATGAAAGCAATAGGAATAATAAAATCCTAAAATATGCACTGTATTTTACTGAAGTACACCTCAGTAACAGTAAATTTCAGAAAGGGGGGATTATGCAAAAAAATCTAGAGATATGAATAACAGTAAGAAATTGCTTGAAACTTCAAATTACACAGCTAGAAAATAGAAACTTTGATAAGTAATATCAATTACTATCTTTTGCATTGAAGAGATGAAGTCTTTAAGTAATTCTGCCCTCCTTTTTCCCTTCTCAGCTATAGCTTGCCCAGTGATCTGAGATTCATACCGTCCTCTTTCTCTAGGGAATAACATGAAAGTGATTGTTTGAAAATAAAATGAGGGTTTGAAACCCTATACTTCAGAAGACAGAATCAGTTACCTGATATTCAATACCAATCCTCACTGTGTTAAGAATGTCAGTGTTTCACATGCCCCACTCAGGAAAAGAGTTGTTTCAATACATGCTTCTGTGGCTTTATTCAGTTTGGTTACACCTCAGGGAGTTTAATTTCATGCAAAGCTTTCAGATAGTGCTTTCCAGTGATAGGAGAAAACACATACCATTAGGCAGCAGTTAGAAGTTCAGGAAAAATGAAAGCAACCCAGACTGCTAATGCTTGATGAGAACTTTGGCCTTGCCCTCGAATTAGCTTTCAAGAACTGAGAAAGAAATAGTGTTGGCAACTCCGGAGATAATAAAAAATGTAAACATAATGGAATGAAAGAAGATCTGGTTGTATTGGGGGCTTATATTATGGCCATAAAGGGAAATGGCAATGAGAAATGGATGTCAGAGATTTAACTAAACTGAACTGATTTCATGAGAGGCTTAAGAATCAGCCTGACTGGGGAAAGAGACGTAAAACACCTGCGCTACTAGTCCACACATGAACAATGCATTTATTTTTAAACAAAGAGCAGATAATGCTCAAGCTTTGGAAGGGGAGATCTATTTTTCAGAGAAAGTATGGACACCTGAAAGAAACACAAGGGGCATTGTGTTTAGGAATGAAACATGTGATCTAGGGAAATGCCAGTTTATCCAAGCTTTGGCTGGGTTACTGCTTTGTTAAGAGAAGAGACATATTTTTGAAACAACTGTGATTAACTGAGGTTTAATGTGCCTTCTTGTAATTACCTATAATTTTAAAAGATTACATTGCAGCTTGTAAGCCTGGTTAAAGAACAAATCAAGTGATGTTTTCTTAAAAAATACAATCATATGTGTTTTATTGTATAGAATTTATCCCCACATCCAGAGGAACTCGTATGTTTTGCTATTTACTAATTTTACTAATAGAGTAATTTTGTTGCTTCAATCTGATTTCTCTCTCTGCCTTTGGTTTCTTAACACGGTCATATCACCATCAGTTATTTAATATATCTCCAAGTTTATTAATCATGCTAAGTGACTGAAAAATCATTCCACACAATTGTGATTTCAAGTAAGATAAACTTTCACAATTTATCTTTAGTGGGTCTTCTTGCTCCGTGTTCTCCTTAATTCAGAGGATAATACCTGAGTGAATTTTCCTTATACATACTAGAGCTCATAGACACAAGAACTCTGAGTCACAGCTTAGCTCAAAGAATGAGCATAGATTGCTAGCACTGCTTTTTAAGTCTCATGCTATTTCTGAACAAGAGGGCATTCTCCTAGCTCTAGTCTTCTTCAGCTGTGTGACTTCATGCAAGTTTGATACTTAGCCTCTCCACCCTTATTTTCTCCATCTGTAAAAATGGGGAGCCAACAACCTTACAGGAGTATTCTTAGTATTAGATATTATAGTCAGAACTTACAAAAATTTACCAATACATTTACCAGTCCCTTTGAACAACATTGTTTCTTACACCTTACTCCTTTCTTTTGCATTCAGTTTTCTTCTGACTGAAATACATCACTTAGTGTTCTTCTGTCACCCATACATATCCCAGGGAGCCGAAAAATCTCTGCGTTAACCTATTTCTATTCTTGTTCCAAAACACCTGATGTTTGTAAAAGATGTTTTACAGTTATAACTCAAAGGAAACATAGTCAACTGCCCTGAACCAGTTCTAGCCTAACTGCAAGGGGAGTGCCTGTGCAGAGGAAACCTAGAAGTGTCCAAAAGTTGTCTTTGCTTCATTACCATGCTAGATCTCTGCCCAAAGTGGGGACTTGTACCTTGCTAGGCACAATTAGTGCCATGTGCAAGGGAGCCTGAGGGACTGCACGTGTCCCGGCTATTCCTGGAAATCTCCACCAATTCCCCCAGTTTCTTATGACACATCTGCCTCTTACCCCATAAAAGTCTCCCACTTTCCTCCCTTCTGGGAGGTGTCTTTAGAGCATGAGCTCGCCCTTCTCCATTCCTTGATCAATGAATAAAGTTTCTGCTCTGCTTTGCCAAACCCAGCCTCGTTCAATTAGAGAGATTGGCACCAGGCAAGGGAAGGACCAGTTGGGGTCCACCTGATCTGACACAGTCAATAACACTTTCAAAAAGGATCTATGAGACTTAAAAAGCAAACATGGTTACCAAAGGGGAAAGGTGGGGGGGGAGGGATAAATTAGGAGGTTGGAATTAACATATACACACTACTATATATAAAATAGATAACCAACAAGGACCTACTGTATAGCACAGGGAACTCTACTCAATACTCTGTAATAACCTACATGGGAAAGAACCTGAGAAAGAATAGATATATTTATATGTATAACTGAATCACTTTTCTGTACACATGAAACTAACACAATATTATAAATCAACCATATTCCAATATAAAATTTTTTTTTAAATTTAAGTATCTGTGAGTTTTGCTCTTGAATGATACTGACTTTTAAGTAAATGGTTAATTTTCCTCAGCTCTTAGAAGATATTTTGTTGCTGTATCATTAATGCTGATGAGAAATCTTCCATCAGATTGTCATTCACTTACAAGCAATACATCCTTTCTCTCTATAAGATTGGAGAGGATAATTGGAATTAAAGTAATTTAAGGTTCCTATCTTGTTTACCTGGAGGATAGATGTTTATTAACTTTAGATTTGTTAAGAAATGTACATATTTTAAGAAAACCACTGAAATTAGAGAATATATAGCTATCAAACCAGTTGAGACAAAGGGAATAAACCAGTTGAGAGAAAGATCAAGCCAATCAAGGCAGTGAGAAAAGGAAAATGTAGCGGAAAAAAAATCCCCAGAGCACATGGAAGCACAAAATAAGATGATTAAAAACAATTCTAAATATGTCAGTAATCACTAAGTAGGGTAACTCACAAGATACAAAACAGAGACTCCAAAAGTGGTACTTTCTTAAATCCAGCTATATGCTATTTATTTATTTGTTTGTTTGTTTGTTTATTTGTTTTACTTTTGGCTGTGTTGGGTCTTCTTTGCTGCACACTGACTTTCTCTAGTTGAGGTGAGTGGGGTCTACTCTTCATTGCAGTGTGCGGGCTTCTCATTGTGGGATCTTCCTGGGCCCAGGCTCTAACCTGTGTCCCCTGCATTGGCAGGTGGATTCTTAACCACTGTGCCACCAGGGAAGCCCCAGCTATATGCTATTAACGACAGACATTTAAAACCTGAGAGCACAGGGCTTCCCTGGTGGCACAGTGGTTGAGAGTCCACCTGCCGATGCAGGGGACACAGGTTCATGCCCTGGTCCAGGAAGATCCCACATGCCGTGGAGCAGCTAGGCCGGTGAGCCATGGCCACTGAGCCTGCGTGTCCGGAGCCTGTGCTCTGCGACGGGAGAGGCCACAACAGTGAGAGGCCCGTGTACTGCAAAAAAAAAAAAAAAAAAAAAAAAAACCTGAGAGCACAGAAAGTTTGGAAATAATATTATAGAAAAAGATATACCAGAGGATTCTGGGAAGATGGTGGAGTAGGAAGCACCAGGAATCTGTCTCCCCATCTAGACAACAATTGCACTAGCAGAAACTGTCTGATATAACTATTTTGGAATTCTGGAGTCTATTGAAGGCTTGCAACTTCCAGGGAAAGATTTGGACAATAAATTGCAATTAATTTTAGTCAATCTCAGCTCTCAGCTCCTAGCACAGTAATAGCTACCTATCCCCCAACCCTAGCCATGTGGCAGGGAATTGTGCACATATTCTTGGGGGCAGTTTGCACATAGCTTGTGGGAGCCAGGGTAGACAAAAAGGACCCTATCCTCTAAATACAGGGGATCTGTGCTCTGATCACTGATTGCTACTTCTGGGCACAGAGGTTCAGACAAAGAGGTGGTCAGCAATTGCTGTTGCTCCTCCTCCCATTGATGCAAGCCCTTTCCCTTCTGGCTGAAGTGACTTCCAGGAGGTTTAAAGGGCTAATGCCCTTCCTCCCCACTTCGTTTTTCTCTCTTTCCCCTTTTGGGAGTCAGACATTAAAGGCTAGGACATTCAAAAACGACAACAAACCCAGGGGAAGGGAAAGAATCTGATTTCCAGAATTACCACTTTATAATTCAAATGTCCAATATTCAGCAAAATAATCACAAGGCATACAAAGACACAGGAAAGTATGGCCCACTCAAAGGAAAAAAATATCAACAGAAATTGTCCCTGAAAAAGACCCAATGGCAGATATACCAGACTTTAAAACAGTTGTCTTAAAAATGCTCAGAAAACTAAAGGAAGATGTGGAGAAGGTCAAGAAAAAGATGTAGGAAAAAAATGGTAATATGAATAGATATAAAATCTAAAGAGAAACCAAAGAAATTGTGGAGGTGAAAGGTACAATAACTGAAATGAAAAATTTACTAGAGGGATGGATTCAAAGGCAAATTTAATTAGGCAGAAGAAAAAAACCAGTGAACTTAAAGATAGGACAATGAAAATTATCAAGTCTGAGGAACAGAAACAAAAAAGATTGAAGAAAAATGAGCAGAGCCTAAAGACCTGTGTTACACTATCTAGCAGACCAACATAACACGTTTCAGGAGTACCAAAAGAAGAGAGCGAGAAAAGGGCAGAGAGAATATTTTGAAAGACATGAATATACAGTTGACCCTTGATCAATGCGGGGGTTGGGGCACTGACCTACTGTCCAGCCAAAAATCTGCATATAACTTTACAGTCAGCCCTCCATGTCCTCTGTTCCACATCCATGAATTCAATTAACCACAGATTGTGGAATACTACAGTAGTATTTATTGAAAAAACTCTACGTATAAGTGGACCTGTGGTTCAAACACATGTTGTTTAAGGGTCAACTGTAAACATCCACGAAACTCAACAAGCTCCAAGTAAGTTAAACTGAAAGAGACCCACACTGAGAAACATTATAGTCAAATTTTCAAGAGACAAAAACAAAGAGAGAATCATGAAAGCAGCAAGAGAGAAGTGAACCATCATATACAAGGGATCCTCAATAAGATCATCAGTGGATTTCTCAGAAATTTTGGACTCCAGGAGACAATGGAATGATATATTCAACGTACTAAAAACAAAAACAAACACCTGTCGACCAAGATTTTTATATCCAGCAAAACTGTCCTTCAAAAGTGATGGAGGGCTTCCCTGGTGGCACAGTGGTTGAGAGTCTGCCTGCCCATGCAGGGGACACGGGTTCATGCCCCAGTCCAGGAGGATCCCACATGCCGCGGAGCAGCTGGGCCCGTGAGCCATGGTCACTGAGCCTGCGCGTCCGGAGCCTGTGCTCCGCAACAGAAGAGGCCACAACAGTGAGAGGCCTGCATACCGCTAAAAAAAAAAAAAAAAAAGTGATGGAGTAATTAAGTCATTCCCAGATAAAGAAAAGCTGAGGGAGTCATTACTACTAGACCTGCCTTGCAATAAAAACTCAAGGGAGTACTACAAGGTGAAATGAGAGGACACTAGACAGTAACTCGAAGCCATATGGAGAAATAAAGATCTCAGTAAAAGGGAGATACACGGGCAACTGTAAAGTCTAGTATTATTGTAACTTTTTTGTGTTTTCTACATGCAATTTTTATGCACTTTTTGTTTTCTACATGATTTAAGGGATTAATACAAATAAAAAATAATAATAATAATAGACCTAAAGCTAGTATTATTGTAACTTTGCTTTGTAACTCCAAATCTTGTTTACTTCAATTTAAGAAAATAATGTGCTTAAAATAATTATTATAAAATAATTATTAAAATAATAATTATTAGTTTACATTTTGGGGCACACAATGTATAAAGATGTGATTTCATAATATCAACAACTGAAAGGGGTGGGGATACAGCTGTAATAGAGAAGTTTTTGTATGTTATTGAAGTTAAGCTGACATAAATTCAAAATGCAGTGTTATAACTTAAGAATGTTAAATGCAATCCTCATTGCAACCACAAAGAAAATAACTATAGAATATATAAAAGAGAAAATGAGAAAAAAATTTAAACATTTCACTACAAAAAGTCAACTAAAAACAAAAGAAGACAGTGATGCAGGAAATAAGGAACAAAAAAACTATCAGACACATGGAAAACAAATAGCAAAATGACAGATAAAAGTACCTCCATATCAGTAATTACTTTAAATGTAAATGTATTAAACTCTTTGATCAAAAGACAGAGATTAGCATAATGGATAAAAGCAAATATGCCATCTACAAGAGACTCTCTTTAGATCCAAAGACATAAATAGATTGAAAGTTACAGGATGGAAAAAGATATTCCATGAAAATAGTAACCAAAATAAAGCAGGGGTATATATATTAATATCAGACAAATAGACTTTAGGTGAAAAAAATTTACAAGAGACAAAGAAAGGACATTATATATTAATAAAAGGGTTAATACTCAAGAAGACATAGCAATTATAAACATTTATATACCTAATGACAGAGCATCAAAATATATGAAGCAAAACATGACAGAATTAAAGGAAAAAACATATAGTTGTATACTATTAGTTGGAGACTTCAATACCCCACTCACAGTAATGGACAGAATAACTAGACAGAAGATATGTAAGGAAATAGAGGACTTAAACAACATAATAGACTAACTAGATCTAACAGACATGTACAGAACACTCTACCCAACAACAGAATATACATTCTTCTCAATTGCACATGGGACAATTTCCAGGCTAGACTATATGTTAGGCCACAAATTAAGTCTCAATAGATTAAAAGATAGATATCTTATGGTATCTTCTCCAACCACAACAGGCTGAATTAAGAAATCATTAACAGAAGGAAAACTGGAAAATTCACCAAATTGTGGAAATTAAACAGCACACTTTTAAACAACCAATGAATTAAAGAAGAAATCACACGGGAAATTATAAAATACTTAGAGACAAATGAAAATGAAAATACAACATACCAAATTTTATGGGATGCAGTAAAGATGGTGCCAAGAGGGAAATTTATAGCTATATAAATGCTTACATTACAGAACAAGAAAGATTTCACATCAACAATCTAACTTTCCATCAAAAGAATAAAATACCTAGAAATAAATTCAACCAAAGAGGTCAAAGATCTGTATACTAAAAACTATAAGACATTAATGAAAGAAATTGAAAAACACACAAATAAATGGAAAGATATTCTGTGCTCATGGATCAGAAGAATTAATATTGTTAAAATGTCCATACTACCCAAAGTGATCTATAGATCCAATGCAATCCCTATCAAAATTCCAATGGCATTCTTCACAGAAATGGAACAAACAATTCTAAAATTTGCATGAAACTACAAAAGACCCTGAGTAGCCAAAGCAATCTTGAGAAAGAAGAACAAAGTTGGAGACATCACACTCCCTGATTTCAAACTACACTGCAAAGTTATAGGAAGCAAAACTGTATGGTATTAGCTAAAAGACAGACATACAGACAAATGGAACAGAATAGACAGCCCAGAAATAAACCCACAAATATAGTAAATTAAACTCCTGGAAGATAAATAGAGGGTAAGTTCCATGACGTTGGTCTTGGCAATGATTTGTTTTTGGACTTGACGCCAAAAGCAAAGGCAACAAAAGCAAAAATAAACAAGTGGAACTACATCAAACTAAAAAGCTTCTGCACAGCAAAAGAAGCCATCAACAAAATTAAAAGTCAAGCTACTGAATGGCAGAGGATATTTGCAAATCACATATCTGATAAAGGGTTAATATCCACAATATATAAAGAACTCATACAACCCACTAGCAAACATACATACACACACACACACACACACACACACACACACACAATCCAATTTAAAAAATGGGGGTCAAAACGCACTAACTTCCAGTTATAAAATAAACGAGTCCTGGGGATGTAATGTACAGCATGGTGACTATAGTTAATAATACTGTATTGCATATTTGAAAGCTACTAAGAGAGTAGATCTTGAAAGTTCTCATAAGAAAAAAAATTTTGTAACTATGTATGATGATGATGTTAACTAGACTTATTATGGTGATCATTTTGCAATATATACAAATATCCAATCATTATGTTGTATACCTGAATGTAATATAATGTTATATGTCAATTATACCTCAATTGGGAAAAAAGAACAGTTCCTGGCTTACAGTAGATGCTCAAAAAATATTTGCTGAATGAAAAAATGAAATCTAATCAACAAACCTGTGCCAAGTTCTTACTAAGTGTAGAATTGCTAATACTATGAGAAAAATGATGTACTAAACACTCTAACTTGCTTGATTTAACTTCACTCACTACTTGCAGAGGACTGTCTAGAAAGAGAAATGTGACAGATGGCTAAGTCCCCAACTTGATGTCAAAAAAATTTTTTTAATAGAAAACAAGAGAATCTCTAGTCAACAACCTAAGTTTACAACTTATTGAACTAGAAAAAGAAGAACAAACTAAATCCAAAGCTAGAAGAATGAATGAAATAATAAAGATTAGAGCAAAGATAAGTAAAATGGAGAATAGAAACACAATACAGAAAATCAGTGAAACCAAAAGTTGGTTATTCAGAACAATCAACACAATTGACAATCCTTTAGCTAGACAGACTAAAATTCAATTACTAAAATTAGAAATGAAAGTGAGGACATTATTACCAATTCTACAGAAATGAAAAAGACTGTAAGAGAGTACTATGAACAAGTTCATAGCAGCATTATTCACAATAGCTAAAACATGGAAGCAATCCAAGTGTCCCTTAACAGATGAATGGATCAGCAAATGTGGTATATACACACCATGGAATATTATTCAGCCTTAAAGAGGAAGGAAATTCTGCAATATGCTACAACATGGATGAACTTTAGAGGCAAAATGCCAAGTGAAATGAGCCAGTCACAAAAAGACAAATGCTCTATGATTTCATTTATATGAGATACTTGGACAGCAAGCAAGGAAATGGGGATCCCAGTTATACTTCCACAAGGAACTGAATTCTGCCACAACCATATGAGCTTGAAAGAGGACTTCAGCTCTACATGAAAAGACAGCCCAGACAACACCTGGATCTTTATCCTTCTAAAGGATTTCTACCCAACAGAAATGAAAATATATGTTCACACAAAAACTTGTCCACAAGTGTTTTAGCAGCATATTCTTAATAGCCAAAAGGTAGAAACAACCCAAATGTCCATCAACAAACAAATGGGTACACAAAATGTGGTATATCTGTACATTGGAATATTATTTGGCAATATAAAGGAATGAAGTTCTGATGAATGCTACACCATTGGTGAACCTTGAAAATATACTATGAAGAAAGCCAGAAACAAAAAAACATTTTGTGTGATTCCATTTATATGAAATGTCCAGAATAGGCAAATCTATAGAGACAGAAAGTAACTTAATGATCTAGAGCTTAGGGGATGAGGGGTTGGGGGTGTTGGCTAAAGGATACAGGGCTTCTTTTTAAGGTGATATAAACATTCTAAAAATGATTGTATTGATCGATGCACATATTTTTAGTGTCATAGCTAAAATCCATCAAATTGTACACTTTAAATGAGTGAATTGTATTATGTGAATTATTTCTCAATAAAGCTATTATTTTTTATGGATTAAATGTAAATCCCAAACTGGAAAGCACACAATAACTGAAAAGAAAAATTCACCAAATGAGCATAACAGCATATTGGAGATGGCAATTGAAAGAGTCAGTGAACACGAAGACAAATTATTAGAAATGTTACACTGTGAAGAGCAAATATAAAAATGATATAAATACATAAAGTGGTTGAAAGTGAAAGAATGGAAAACTGCATGTCATGCAAATAGGAAATATAAGAAAGCTGGTATGGCTATATTAATACTAGACAAAGTAGGACTCAAGATAAAGAATATTATAAGGGATAAGGCAGGAAATTTCCTGATGATAAAAAGCATAGCTCGGGGCTTCCCTGGTGGCGCAGTGGTTTAGAGTCCGCCTGCCGATGCAGGGGATACGGGTTCGTGCCCCGGTCCAGGAGGATCCCACATGCCGCGGAGCAGCTGGGCCCGTTAGCTGTGGCCGCTGAGCCTGCGCATCCGGAGCTTGTGCTCCGCAACGGGAGAGGCCACAACAGTGAGAGATCCGCGTACCCCAAAAAAAAAAAAAAAAGCACAGCTCATTAGGAAGACCTAACAATCTAAATATGTATGTACCTACTAAGAGCTTCAAAGTTCATTAAGCAAAAATTAACAGAAATAAAGAAATAGACAAATCCACAAACAGTATTGGACATTTTTAATAACCGTCTCTCAGTAACTGATAAGACAAGTAGACAAAAATTCAGCAAGGAAGTAAATGATAAATCATATTCACCTAATCAATGTTTACAAAACACTCTATCCAATAACTACAGAATGCACATTCTATTCAAGTGTACATGGAAAATACACTAAGGTAGGTATATAAGTAGGCTATAAATCCTCAACATTTTTCAAAAGTTTAAAATCTTGCACAATGGAATTAAATTAGAAAGTTATTATAGTAAGATATCTAGGAAACCCACAAACATTTGGAAATTAAATAACACAATGTTATGCAATACTAAAGTCAAAGAAAAAATTCACAAGTTAAATTTAAAACATTTCTGGTGTGCTCTGTAACACCCTTCTGCTGCCTTTTCCAGGGGTGGGAAAAGAGTGCAGACAAAGGCTGATGAGGGTCTAATCTAAATTTAGTCTTTTGCCTTCTTTTAACTCTTATTTTGAAATAACTACAGTTTCAAAAAAAGTTGCAAAGGTAGTACAGAGAGGTCTCACCTATCCTTCACTCAGTTCCCCCCAATAGCTACATGTTAGTAACTGTGTATAGTTACTCAAAACCAGGAAATCTCAAAATCAGGATAGTGACAATGTCACATGTATACATTCCTGTGTGTACATTTGATCATGTGTACATTCATGGAACCATTACCACAATTAAGATACAGAACTATCACCACAAATAAGTCTCTTGTGCTATCACTTCATAGTCACACTCTCCCCCTACCATCCCTAAACCCTGGCAACCACTAATTTGTTATATCTATCTCATAATTTTGTCATTTCCAGAATTTTATATAGATGAAGTTCTATAGTATGTGGCCTTTTAAGACTGATGTTTTTTCACTCAGCATAATGCTCTTGAAATCCATCCAAGTTATTGCATGTGTCAATAATCCATTCCTTTTTATTGCTAAGTAGTATTCCCTGGTATGGATACACCATCATTTGTTTAACTATTCACCTATTGTAGGACATTTTCATTGTTTACAGTTTGGAGCTCTTACAAATAAAGCCACCGTGAATATTTACATAAAGGTTTTTGTGTGAACATAAGTTTTCATTTCTCTGGGATAAATGCCAGGAGTGTGACTGCTGGGTTATATGTTAAGTATATGTTTAGTTCTTCAAGAAACCAGTGAACTATTTTCCAGAGTGGCTGTACCATGTTACCTCCCCATCAGCAATGTATGAGAGATCTAGTTTCTCTACATCCTCCCGAGCATTTGGTATTGCCACTATTTTTTTTTTTAAATTTTAGCTAACATAATAGGTGTGTTAAGAATATTTCATTGTGGTCTTAATTTGCATTTCCCTAATAGCTAGTGATGTCTAATGTTGAACACCTTTTCATGTATTTGTTTGCCATTTGTATAAATCCTTCAGTGAAGGGAAGAGTATCAAAGTCACCTTGGAAAAGAATTATGTGGAATGGGCAATATTGTTGCTGCCATTTTTAGAAAATACAGTCTGATACACGCTACTTGGAAAAAGAGGACATTAAGCTGAGCAGGATTTGGATAGGCAAGTAGCAAGGAAAATCATTTTGAGTGTATAATGTTGTATGTACTCTATCATTAAGAAATTTTAAAGAATGCAGCATTCTTATTTAGTCAAAAAAAATGTATAACCAGAACAAAAGATATGGAGATATGAGGGACAGGGCACACCAATTTCACATAGTAAAACCTCCTGAAAAGATCCTTTATTAATCTATTTCTCCCAAAACTCACTCCCTCTGGTAACTGTCACATCTTTTCAACCTCCACTCTTTCTCCTCTCCTCTGCAGCTCTACACATCGACCTGCCTCTCTTCTTCTTTATAGAAAGGAGAATGTTACTTCCTTAACTTCTCCCAAACTCTTCTAACATCAGTTCAGAAAAAAATAAAACGATTATATCATAACCACTCATCCTTCGAATGTTAGGGGAGGAAACACATTCCATACGATATGCAAGGTAACCTGGGGGAGGAGCAGGAGTTTTACAAACAGAAAGAGATAATTCCCTAATTTTTCACTGGTTTTCAGTATATAAGCAATGCATTTCTGTCTATACATGCCTAATTAAGTGCATTTATGGATTATTAAACATAACCCTCAAATGATGGCTTGAAAAGGCAAAGAAGAAGCAAAACAAAGATAACACTAACAAAGCAAGCACAATACCAAACAACAAGAAAGTGGATAAATCTCTTCATCAGCCTACCTTCATTTAAAAACAGTAACAGTATAATCAAATCTGGCAAGAAGCAGCCAAAATAATTTTAAACTACTTCTTAAATTATTTAAATAATTGCAGTTATCATTAACAATGAATTTTATTATGCACTGAGATGTTACTAGTAATACAGTTACATGTATATAATTTATAAATAAATAAAAATAAAGATTAACAGCCAGAAAGGTTTAGAGGCCACTGGGCTAAGGCATGGGTAGCACCATTCTCTCTGCCTCTCTTAAGCTACCCTACTCCCAGGTTAGACTACTTTTATGAAGGTCAGGCTGCTGTTTTGAGCACCTTCACAGACTCCTTGAGTTCCTAAGTTTCTCTGTTCCCTCTTCCCCCAAGGTGCCTGGAGGAAATCTGGCTTTGGGTACCAACTGAATGACTTGAGCCTGTTTTCTTTGCCTCAATACTAGATAGATTTCCTGAGTTTCCACCTCATATTCTAGTTCTTCCACTCAACTTCCAAAACTGAGACCAGAGCCAATCTTCTAGGTTGAATATGGTTCATCATTTTGATCCTGATACCCACCTGGCTGTTCTTTCCCTGGTACCTAGGAAAGAGCCTGGCAGCCTATGTAGCTGGGACAGAACTGAGAACAGAGCAAAGAATGCCAACACCTACAGTTCTAATGAGTCATTTATGATAACTTGCTCTGAGGATAAAGTTTTTAAAAGCTAAAGTTAAGAATAAACTTCAGTTACAGGTATTTTTAAAAATAATAATGTAGCCTTAATAGAAAAATTAAGGACCAGCTACCAAGTACCAAGTGCCTTCCCAATATAAAGATACATTTACACTGATACTTTTTGAGTCCCACACCTTTTTGGTCTGTGAGTTCCTTCAAGACAGGGACCATGCCTCATGCACCTTTGTTTCCCCAGGCTTAGCACTGAAAATAATAATTAGTATTATCTGTAACACTTGCTACTACTTTTTAAGCATTAACTATGTGCCAGGCTCTTGCTAAGCACAATGCAAATACCCCATTTAATCCTTTTAATAATCTTATTATCCCTCTTCATGGATGAAGAAACTAATGTCACAAGCCCAGTAATTTACCTAAGAATTTAACAACTAATACATGGTTGAACAGGGATTTGAACACAGGCCTTTCTCATTTTGAAACCCAAACTCCTAACAACTATACTACAATGCCAAGGAGGAAAGAATTGGAGTGGTAGGAAGAGAGAAGCTTGCCATTGCCTTCCAAGCCAGAAGTAAAAGAATGTTGCTACTTAGAAAATGTGACCTCCAGCCATGTTTCCGGCTAATTACAACTTCTCTGGCACTAAAGACACTGGTCATTATACTCTCAGACATAGGAAATCTCTAACATGTGTCACAGCAAAAAATAAGTAGTAGTGACACAGGCATAAAGGTAAAGAAAAAAATATATGAACTTTTGTAAAGGTGGCTGAGGTTACCTTTCCTTGGTGAGTCTAGTTATTTATTGCTGGCACGTAAAGTGAAGCTATTTGCAAGTTCATATCTCTTAATTTGGCACAAGGCAGCAATTTAAAGGAAAAAAACTATGGGTGGAAAAAAAATAATCACTGCTTACAGCAGCACTTAGAACCAGAGTGATGCAATTTTCATTGCATGTCTCCTCAAGTTGGAGAATTTGTTAGCATCTATGTAGTACTTAGGTAATTTCAGACAAAGCAAGTTGCAATATTTAACCATAAGTTCATTTTGCTTTGTAGTTCTATGACTGCACATTAGAAGTTTGAGTACACCAATTACTTCCACATTAAATACAGATATAAAATACCCATTTCACGTTCTTTCTCTTAAGTCTTGATCAATCATAAAATTTTCTCAGTAATAAATTCTCAAGGGTTTATTCTACTATTTAAGTTAGTTTTAGTCATAAAAATTGGAAAATATACAATATTTCCCTTTTCAATTCTAAATAAATTTTAATTTACACTATTTACACTGGTTTTTTAATGGTAGATAATGCTTAAGGTGACTGACCAGCTCCTAACTGTTCTCACTTCACTGGAAACTAGTCAACAAGAATGGACCCCATCAACCTGATATGTACTAAATAATCTCACGCTGGCAAGTGCTGAGTGATCAGGGGTAGATATATAATCTCAATTCTGTCAATCTGATTCTCTGTCCTGGGGATTTGGAGTTGGAACCCAATTCTAATCCGCTAAAGCTGCTTGCTTAAACTGACTTGCTATAGAGAGGAGTTTTTTCCCCCAATAAACACTAAGAAGCAAAAGTAACAAAGGTAAAACTTATACTATTTTAGAGACAAATACCAGTGCTATGGGCTAAATTATGTTACCCCCAACCCCCGAATTCATGTGTTGAAATCATAACTCCCAGTACCTCAGAATATAACTGTATTTGGAGATAGATTTTTAAAGAAGCAATTAAATTAAAATGAAGTCATTAGGGTGGGCCCTAATCCAATATGACTGGTGTCTTCATAAAACCAGGAAATCTGGATACAGATACATACAGAAGGAAGACATGGGGAGAAGATATCCATCTACAAGATAAGGAGAGGGGCCTGGAACAGATTCTTCCCTCATGGCCCTCAGAAGAAACCAACCCTGCTAACACCTTGATTTCAGAGTTCTAGCCTACAGACTGTAAGAATATAAATTTCTGTTTTTTAAGTCACCTAGTCTGTGGTATCATTATGGCAGCCCTAGCAACTAATAAAAACATAAAGGGATGTGTCTTTGAGTTGCTTAGGATAGCGTATAAAACCCTGAAGGTGTAAGTATCAGAAGAGATAGAAACAAAGGAGATAGTAAAGCTGCTCTGCATGACATCAGAAAAAATTATTTCCCTCCAGAAAAGAGAAGGAGAAAGAATTCAGCAGGGAAGTTTGAAGTGGAAGGACTATTGTGGGTGAAGGTCCAAAGGAAATTTCTCAGGAGTGGTTAAAAATATTCTCAGCAAATAGTACTGATTATATTGCTGTGATATAAACCCCAAAATCTTCAACAGTCTATGACATGGAAACAGGGACCCAGAGCCAGAGGTGACCAGGAGAGCATCAGCCTGGCATTCTCCCACCCCCTTATCTCACTGGCCCTCACTCAGAAATCTGTAGAAATCTCATAGAAGTCTCCAGAGCATCAATGCATGTGGAATGTGGTTCATGCCAATATTATCTAAATCTCAAGTCCTGGGATATTTTAGCTGACATTTGGATCTGCAAAGAATGGAAAATGAAGTAGATATGCAGATACATGCAGAAATGAAAGACCATGTGCCCCAAAGAGGGAGAGAATGAGAGTAATGAGGCTTTCTATTTCCTGGTTCAAATTCCTCATTTGGCCAGACTGACTCCCTGCTTTCAAAATACGAACATCCCTTTATTCTTCTTAGGATACCTTTATAACCTCAAAATAAATCTCTGCCTTTTTTGGCTTAAAGTATCTCAAGTTAGTTTCATTTGTGACAAAAGAATTTAACTAAGATTTGTAAAATACGTGTAAAGGGGTATGAAAAATAAACAGCAAAACCAGGTAGACAATTATGGGAGGTTTTAATCACACCTGCTGCTATTCCAGGGAGAATACTTGATATTACAACATACAGTGAGTATTGGTGCTATCTCATTTTTCCAAACTAGTGTCCTGCAGAATACTTCACACGGTAGTAGGTAGAAGGTTAACAAGTATGATAGTATGCTATTAAAAAAAGAGTGTTCTCAGGTCAAATATGTTTGGGAAATACTAACACAGAATAAATAGCTTGTGAGAAGTAGAGGAAACTTTTTTTTGGAGGGGGTGAATATAAAACTCTTCTTTCCCACTCACTGAGTGGCAGAAAAAAAAAAAGTATGTTATTGAAAGGAACTTTAAAAGTAATTATTTCCTTAACAATAACACATATAAATAAAAGTAGCTAAATAATAGAAAAAATATCAATTTGAGGATCAAAATCTAGTTCACCTCTAAGGCAGTATAATGTAATGATTAAACACATGAGTTCTAGAGATGAGCTGCCAAAACCTCTTTAACTGGGACTTCCCTGGTGGTCCATTGGGTAAGACTCTGCACTCCCAATGCAAGGGGCTTAGGTTCGATCCCTGGTTGGGGAACCAGATCCTGCACGCATGCTGCAACTGAGTCCGCATGCTGCAACTAAAAGATCCCACATGCCGCAACAAAGATCCAGCATGCTTCAACTAAGACCTGGTGCAGCCTAAATAAATATAATTAATTAATTAATTAATTATTTTAAAAACTGTTTATTTCCTCATCTCTAAATACTTTAACACCTACCTTATAATGTTTTATGATAATTAATGAGTTATTGTATAAAAAGTGCTTAGAGGTGACAAGTACCCTAAATTATTAGTTATTATTATGAAAAAGCTATAGTCCCAACTAAATATTGAAGGAGAACAAAGTTGGAGGATTGACACTACTGGACTTCAAGACTTACTATAAAGCAACAGTAATCAGGGCAGTGTGGTATTGGCAAAAGAAAAAACGAGTAGATTAATGGAACAGAATAGAGCCAAGAAATAGGCCCACATAAATACAGTCAACTGATATTTGACAACGGAATAAAGGAAATACAATGGAGCAAAGAAGAGACTTTTCAACAAATTATGCTGGAACAACTGAACATGCAAAAATATGAATCTAGACACATACCTTACACTCTTCACAAAAATTAACACAAAATGAATCATAGACCTAAATGTTAAATGCAAAACTATAAAATCCTTAGATGATAACATAAGAAAAACCTAGATGACCGTGGATATATCAATGACTTTTTTCAGCTAAATTGAGGAGATAATTTTATATATATATATATATATATATATATATATATATATACATTGTAAATGGATTCCCACCATCAAGTTAATTAACATATCCAACACCACATATATCTACCTTTTTATTTATTTTTTAATTTTTGGTGAGAACACTCAAGTTTTACCTTTTCAGCAAATTTCAATTATACAGTACAGTATAATCAGCTATAGTCACCATGTTATATCTTATGTCTTCAGACTTTATTCATCTTATAACTGAAAGTCTGTACCCTTTTACCAGCCTTTCCTATTTTCCCAACCCCCAAGTTCCTGGCAACCACCATTCTACCCTCTTTTCCTATGTGTTCAAAATTTTTTAAAGTGATATCATGCAGTATTTCTCTTTGGCTTATTTCACTTAGCATACTCATACCGCCTTCCAGATTTACCCATGTTGTTGCAAATGACAGAATTTCCTTCTTTCTCGTGGCTGAATAACATCCCATTTGTCTATTCTGTCCCATTGATCTATGTGTCTGTTTTTTTTAGTCTTTTTTTTCCCCATGTGTCTATTTTTATGCCAATATCATACTGCTTTGATTACTATAGCTTTGTAATATAGTTTGAAATCAGGGCACATGATGCCTATAGCTTTGTTCTTTCTCAAGATTGCATTGACTACTTGGGGTATTTTGTGATTCTACACAAATCTTAGGATTGTCCCATTGCTGTGACAAATGCTGCTGGAATTTTGATAGGGATTGCATTAAGTCTGTAGATCACTTTGGGGAGTATGGACATTTTAACAATATCAATTCTTCCAATCCATGAACATGGAATAACTTTCCATTTATTTTTGCCTTCTTCAATTTCTTTCATCAATATTTTATATTTTCAGTGTACAGATCTTTGTCCTCCTTGGTTAAATTTATTCCTGAGTATTTTATTCTTTTTGATGCAATTGTAAATGGGATTTTTTTTTTAATTTCTCTTTCCATTAGTTTGTTGTTAGTGTATAGAAACTCAACTGATTTTTGTACGTTAATTTTGTATCCTGATACTTTACTAAATAAATTTGTTAGTCCTAACAGTTTTTTTTTCTTTTTGGTGGAGTCTTTAGGGTTTTCTATATAATATATATCATCTGCATACAAAGACAATTTTACTTCTTCCTTTCTTATTTTCATGCCTTTTATTTCTTTTTCTTGCCTTGTGCTCCGGCTAGGACTTCAATTACTATGCTGAATGAAAGTGACAAGAGTGGGCATCCTTGTCTTATTCCTGATCTTAGAAGACAATATTTTAGTTTTTCACTGTTGAGTATGATGTTAGTTGTGGGCTTGTCATATATGGCCTTTATTATATTAAGGTATGCTCCTTCTATACTCAATTTGATGAGAGTTTTTACCATGAAAGGATGTTGAATTTTGTCAAATGCTTTTTAGATATCTACTGAGATGATAATATGATTTATATCCTTCATTTTGTTTAATGTGGTGTATCACATCTATTGATTTGCATATGTTGAAACATCCTTGCATTTCAGGAATAAATCTCACTTGATCATGATGTATAATTCTTTTCATGTACTGTTGAATTCGATTTGCTAATATTTTGTTGATGAATTTTGCATCTATACTCATCAAGGATATTGGTCTGTAATTTTCTTTTCTTGTAGTGTCTTTTCTGGCTTTGGTACCAAGACAATGCTAGTCTTATACGATGAGTTTGGAAGTATTCCCTCCTCTTCAATTTTTTAGGAGAATTGGAGGACTGGTATAAATTTTTCTTTCAGTGTTTGTTGGAATTCACGAGTGAAGCCATCTGATCCTGGGCTTTTATTTGTTGGGAGGTTTTTTATTACTGATTCAATAAGTAACTGGCCTGTTCAGATTTTCTATTTCTTCGTGATTCAGTCTTTTTTTGGCAGTACGCGGGCCTCTCACTGTTGTGGCCTCTCCTGTTGCGGAGCACAGGCTCCAGACGCGCAGGCTCAGCGGCCATGGCTCACGGGCCCAGCCGCTCCACGGCATGTGGGATCTTCCCAGACCGGGGCACGAACCCGTGTCCCCTGCATTGGCAGGCGGACTCTCAACCACTGTGCCACCAGGGAAGCCTTCTATTTATCTTTTTAAAAAATATTTATTTATTTGGTTGCACTGAGTCTTAGTTGTGGCAGGCAGACTCCTTAGTTGCGGCTCGTGGGCTCCTTAGTTGTGGCATGTGAACTCTTAGTTGTGACATGCATGTGGGATCTAGTTTCCTGACCAGGGATTGAACCCAGGCCCCCTGTATTGGGAGCACCACCAAGCCACCAGGGAAGTCCCTGTGATTCAGTCTCAATAGGTGTACATTTCTAGGAATAACCATATCTTCTAGGTCATCTGCTTTGTTGGTGTATAATTGTTCATAGTAGTTTCTTAATAATCCTTAGTATTTCTGTTATCAATTTTAATGTTTCCTTTTTCATTTCTGATCTTATTTATTTTAGTGTTCTCTCTTTCTTTCCTAGTTTAGCTAAAGGTTTGTCAATTTTTTATCTTTCAAAAAAACCAGCTCTTAGCTTCATTGATCTTTTATATTGCCTTTTTAGTTTCTATTTTATTTATTTCTGCTCTGATATTTGTTATTTTCTTCCTTTTGTTAACTTTGTGCTTACTTTGTCCTTCTTTTTCTAGTTCCTTAATATGTAAAGTTAGGTTGTTTATTTGAGATCTTTCTTTTTCCATAATATAGGTGTTTATCACTATAAACTTCCCCCTTAGAACTGCTTTTGCTACAACCTGTAAGTTTTGGTATGCTGTGTTTCCATTTTCATTTGTTTCATGATTTTTTAAATTTCCCTTTTATTCTTTGAGCCATTGGTTTTTCAGGAGTGTGTTATTAAATTTCCATGCATTTGTGAATTGTCTAGTTTTCCTCCTGTTACTGATATCTAGTTTCATACCATTGTGGTCAGAAAAGATACTTGGTATGGTTTCAATCTTCTTACATTTGCTAAAGGTTGTTTTGTGAACTGTATGTGATCTATCCTGGAGAATATCCCATGTGCACTTGACAAGAATGTGTATTCTGCTGCTAGATGGAATGTGTATTCTGCTGCTAGATGTATGTCTGTTAGGTCCATCTGGTCTAATGTGAGTGGAATGTGCTATATATGTCCATTAGGTTCATCTGATCAAATGTGTAGTATAAGACCAACATTTCATTGTTGGTTTTCTGTCTGGATGTTCTACCCATTGTTGAAAGTGGGGTACTGAAATCCTCTACTTTTTTTTTCCCAAATGAGTTAGAATGTTACTGGGAGTGGGATTAAAGTTTAAGGAAAGTAAACCATGAAATGTCAGAACCAAAAAGGACCTTGGAGAGTATCTAGCCCAAAGCCCTTATTTTACAGATACAGAAGCTAATGCTTAGAGAAAAGAACAAATTTGCTCAGGTCACCAAGTCAAATAGAATTTGGTTGAATTCATGCAATATACATTTATTGAATGCTGACTTTATGCCAGGAAGACCTTATGCTAGGTATTGGAAGTACATTGGAGAACAGGCAGACATAGGCCCTGACCTCACTGAGTTTGTTTTTTAATTGAGCTATACGTGACATATAATATTTTATTCGTTTCACATGTACAACATAATGATTTGATATATGTATATATTGCAAAATGATCACCACAATAAGTCTAGTTAACATCCATAACCACACATAGGTACTCATTTTTCTTTTGATGAGAACTTTTAAGATCTACTCTCTTAGCAACTTTCATATATACAGTACAGTTTACAGCTTTTTAGTTTGCTGTGGTCCCACTTGTTTATTTTTGCTTTTGTTGCCTTTGATTTTGATGTCAAATGCAAAAAACATCACCAAGACCGATGTTAAGCTGCTTACCACCTGTTTTCCTCTGGTAGTTTTATAGTTTCAGGTCTTACATTCTAGCCTTTAATCCATTTTGAGTTGATTTTTTTTGTATAGTGTTATACAGTTGGTACAGTTCCACTCTTTTGCATGTGGCTGTCTAGTTTTCCAAGCACCATTTATTGAAGAGACTGCCCTTTCCCCATTGTACATTCTCAGTTCCTTTGTCATAAATTAATTGACAACATGCATAAACTCCACTAATATTACTGTACTGCTGTGTATTTCTCCCTACAAATCTGTTAATATTTGCTTTATATATTTAGGCATTTATATATTTATGTTGGGTACATAAATATTTACAATTGTTATACCTTTTTAATGAACTGACACTTCTATCATTATATAATGACCATCTTTGTCTCTTATTATAGTGACTGAAAGCCTGTTTTGTTTGAGATAAATATGGCAACCTCTGCTTTCTTTTGGTTTCCATTTGTGTAGAATATCTTTTCCCATTCCTTCACTTTCAGTCTATGTGTGCCCTTAAAGCTGAGGTGAGTCTCTTTGTAGGCAGCATTAGTTAGTTGGGACATGTTTTTTAATTTATTCAGCTACTTTACGTCTTTTGATTGGATAATTGAGTCCATTTACATTTAAAGTAATTATTGATAAGTATGGACTCACTGTTGCCATTTTGTTCATTGTATTCTGAATATTTTGTAATTCCTTTGTTCCCTCTCTTCCTTTGTGATCTGGTGATTTTCTGTAGTGGTAATGCTTAGATTCTTTTCTCTTTCTCTTTTGTGTGTCGACCATAGGTTTTTTGCTTTGTGGTCACCATGAGGCTTACATAAAACATCTCATAGTTAAAATAGTCTGTTTTAAGCTGATAACTTAACTTCAAACATATACTAAAGCTCTACATTTTTATTCTTCTCCCCAGCCAACATTTTGTTTTTGATATCACAATTTACATATTTTTACCTTGTGTATCCATTAACAAATTATTATAGTTATAGTTATTTTTAATACTTTTGTTTTTTAACCTTCTTACTATATTTATAAATGAGTTACCTACCACCATTACAACATTAGAGCATTTAACTATATATTAGAGAATTTAACTATATATTTTACCTCACAAATTTTAGTATGTTGTGTTTTTATTACCACTTATCTCAAAATACTTCCTAATTTCCCATTTTATTTCATCATTGACCCATGAGTTATTTAAGAGTGTGTTACTTAGTTTACAAATATTTGGAGATTTTCCACACATTATTCTTGTATTGACGTCTAAATTAATTCTCCTGAGCTCAAAAACATATTTTGTATGACTTGAATCTATTTAAATTTGAGACATTTTAGAACATGGTCTAACTTGGTAAATGTTCCAGGTACATTTGTGCATTCACTTGTTTTTAGGCTGAGGGATCTACAAATGTCAATTAAATCAAGATTATTGATAGTGTTGTCTTCTACACTCTTACTGATTTCCTGTCTACTTATGTATCAATTTTTGAGTAAGGGCTGTTGAAATCTCCAAATACAGCTACTAAATATAATTATGGATTTGTTCTGTTATCCTTTCTGTTCTATCAGCCTTTGCTTCACAGAGTTTTTTATTTACATGATTAGATAAATGTGTAGGATTATTAGGTTTCCTTGATGAATTCACCCCTTTATCATTTTGAAATCACCCTTTTTGTCCTCAGTAATATTCTCTGATCTAAAACCTATTTTGTCTGATTAATATAGCCACTCCAGATGTCTTCTGATTAGTGTTAGCATGGCATATTTTTTTGATCCTTTTACTTTTAACCTATCTGCATCTTTGTATCTAAAAATATGTTTATTGAGGGGAGTACACAGTTGGGTTTTGCATTTTTATCCAATCTGACAATCTCCATAAGACCACTAAACTCTACCTGAGGAATCCCTCTCTTCTCCATGCCCTGGATACTCTCTCCTGGCTGTAAACTGGAGTGATTGTGGGACTCACCTTGTTTGTTTACTCTCTCTCTAGAGATAACTGTTCTTTGTTGACATTGATGCACAACGTCTTGAAAACAATTGTTTTATACATTTTACCCTTGTTGCTTCTTTAGGTGGTAGGGCAAATCTGATTCCTGTATCTTCATCTTGGCTGGAAGCAGGAATATTAATGCTTCACTCTTAATGTTATAGCACCTACAACCTTCTTCAAAGGAATGTTCTCAGGTTACTAGAACCACTTCTCATGGAGAGCTGAAAGTGCCTGGAAGTTTACAAATCCCTGGAGCAGCCAGTAGGCAGTGACTGGTTCAGGAGTATGAAAGCCTTTTCCTTTGCCTCTAGGTGGGATAAATTCTTTCTTTGTAACTTATGCTCTAGAGCTCCCTGGCACCAGGCTGAGCTGAAATCATACCCTTGCTTTTCTTATTCTCCTTTCTGGTCCTTCCTTCCTCACTCCCTAACTAGTTTCATATCAGAGCACATTTCTAATAAATCACTTGAATGTGAATCCATATTTCAGTGTCAACTTTTGGAGAATATACAACCAAAAATTAACGTGCATTTTAAAATTTCTCTTCTGTAAAATGTCTCCTTGATTGGTCTATCTTGCTTTTGCTCCCATATTTTTTTGAATTGTTCACTTGCCCAAAAGAACTTTCGAATAAAAGTGTTGAGCTGAATAGATATTTAGAATATATCCAATCACACTCCCTCATTTAATAAATGAAGCAATTGAGGCTCAGGATGTTAAATAAATAACTAATCCATGTTTCCATACTCTAAGGACAATTGAGGCAAGCTCAAAATCAGGTTTTCCTGATTTGGGTTTATTCAGGTAAAACATGCTCTTAACTTCATTGTAATCAGGTTTTACTAGCTGTTGGATAGTATGTTGCAAACCTTTACTTATGAATATTGGCAGATATGAATGTTTATGGAAACTTTTTCTGCAGGTGCACGTTTGTACTTGTACCACTTTGACTCCCTTCCTCATTTTATGATCTGTGAACATTAATCCTTGGTAAAGGGTAAAGTGAATATTTGCATTTAAGAAAATCTTTTAAATTTAAATCTAAAACCAAAAACTAATCATATTCACATCTCTTTCTCTCCTCTTCTCTCTCTCTCTCTCCCCCCCTCTGCCCCACTTCCCTTTTCTTCCCTCAATCATAGGCAATGTGAATTTGAAGTAAAAATCCCAGAGTCTTCAATAACTTATTAGCGTGCAGTGACCCTATAGAGTGCTGTGGTCTTGGGACTGGTGGCCATGTTGAACTTTAAGCAAAGAGAAGAAATGGAGCTACTTCTAGATTCCATATTTCATCTTTTTCAATTTATTCTTATTTTGTAACACATCCTTCAGTACTTTCTTAATTTTACTTCCTGGTAGATTTCCTCAATTTTATCTTCCAACTCCTGTTGACTTTATTTCTGCCACCATATTTTTACTTCCCAATATCTCTATTTTATTCTCCAAAAGTTCCACTTTTAGATAGACTTCTGTTCCTGTTTCATGTATTCGGTATCTTCTCTTGTTTCTTTGAAGAAATTCTTATAGTG
>NW_006773947.1:2529392-2579399 GCF_000442215.2 Lipotes vexillifer | reverse complement strand
CCCTACACTGACTATTTTCTGTAAGTTCTTTTTATCTACTAGTTTCTTTTTGTCTCTTTCATGTTAGATACTCTCTGTATCTTAGAATGAGGCATAAAAATACTGATTTGCAACTCTGTGTGCCTAGGTGGGACTTATTTATTTATATTAGGGTGATATTGACTGGTAGACTCAACATTAGAGTAGGGTTTCTCATCTTTGGCACTACTGACAGTTTGGATCAGAAAATTATGTAGGGAAGCAGTGAGGGAGGTGGAGGATGTGCTGTCCTGTGCATTGTAAGATGTTTAGTAGCATCCCTGGCCCTTATCCAATAGGTGCCAGTAGCACAACTCTCTTCTACTTTCCCCAGTTGTTTACAATCAAAAATTTCTCCAGATATTGCCAAATGGCCCCTGGGGGCAAAATCATCCCTAGTTAATAACCACTGTCTTAGGGTGATGAGAGTCTTGAGAGTTTCTTGGAGAGAAATTCTCCAGTTTCCTGCTTTCAGAGTGAGGAGTATGAACCTGGTTATCAGCATTCAGAAGCCATGCAGTGGAATGGATCTAGCCATCTCACTATTCAATTTGGAAACTTTGACCTAATCTTTGTGGTATGCAGAATAATGGTCTCTCAAAGATGTCCATATCCTAATCCTGGGAACCTGTGAATATGTTCTGTTACATAGTAGAGGAGAATTAAGATTGCAGATAAAATTAAGGTTGATAATCAGCTGACCTTAAAATGGGGAGATTATCCTGGATTATACAACTGGATTTAAATATGAAAGAGGAAGGCAGCAGAAGCAATGTCGGAATGATGCAATGTAAGAAAGAGTTGACTGGCCATGGCTGGCTTTGAAGATAGGAAGGGGCCATGAGCCAAAAACATAGGCAGCCTTTAGAAGCTGGGAAAGACAAGAAGACAGATTCTCCCCTAGAGCTTCCAGAAAAGAATTCAACCTGGCTGACTCTCAATATCTTAGAATGTCAACCCTGCTGATTTCAACCCAGTGAGACCCATTTTGGACTTCCAACCCCCAGATCTGTAAGATAATAAATATGTGTCCTTTTAAACCACTAAATTTCTGGCAATTTGTTACAGCAGCCTTATGAATCTAATACAATCTCATTACTTTACCATTTACCCTCAGCTCTGCCTGGTATTCTCAAGTCCAAAACCAACCTGGGACAATCTCTCCCAGCATGAATCAACAAGTCCTACCTGTCTTTCATCAGCATTGAAGAGGGGCAGTCTCCAGGCTCCTGGGCTGGGGAAGGGATCTAGGGAGCAAACTGTTGCTTAAGCATATTTTCAACCAATCCTCTACTTCAAATTCCCCCCACCCCTGCCCAATACCCAAAGACTATTTAGAGGTACCTTATGCCTCCAATTCCTGAAGTTTTGCAGGATTCTGCAGAAGAGATAGACTTGCTTTTATTATTGCAAGTAGACTTCTTCTCTGTTCTGCTAAATCAGTCACCACTCATCCTCATTCCCTCTTCCAAAATTTATGGACACCTCTTGTCTGCTACCTCTCTCATTCTTTTTGATCCTTAAGAATTCATGCTGTTTTGATTCTTTACTATCATCTTAGTAGACTTTAAGAAATAATGGAAATAAACACCCATGTTCAATTACTATGTTTAACCATTCTTATTTTTAGCTGACAAAATTTTATTGGGCCCTCACTGTGTACTAAATTTTTGGATAAAGCCTCACGTGAGTTACATTATTTGAATTTTACAATAACCCTACGGGTTAGATACTACCACTTTCATTCACATTTTATAAATGAAAGAGATGCCTGATTTAGGTGACAAAGCTATATGGAAGAGAATTAGGATGGAACCCAAGTCTTTTTGACTTCCAACCCTATTTTCCCAACCAATTATGCAATCTTGCTAATTTTCACAAGCTACACCCTAGAGCAGGGGTTAAATCCAGCCTGTCACTCGTTTATAAAATTTTATTGGAACACAGCCACCCCCATTCATTGACTACTCTTTATATCTGCTTTTGTGCTACAATGTTAGAGTTGAATAGCTAAAACAGAAACAATCTGGCCCACAAACCCTAAAATACTTAATCTCTGATCCTTTATGGAAAAATCTGCTGACACCTGCTATAGAAAATAACCTTATTACTAAGTGTTGAGGTCATGGTGTCCTCAGGTACCTAAAACTTTTGTTACTTCTATCAAAGGCATTCTTTTTATTGTTCCCTCAACCTTTTGTTATCCTGCAGATAGCAATCTTTGGTCATGGTTAAAAAGGAAAGTCTCTAAACCAATCTCCTTTGTAATCTCCTATACTCAGTCACACTTGCTCCCTTTTCTGTGCTACTACCTCAGTTATTCTAATTACAGTACTTAAGGCAGTTTGATTCGTATAACACTTACTAGTTGTGATACCCCTGGGATCTAGCAAGTGTTGTCCCTGAGTAGGTATTTCCTCACTAAGAATTTATTAAACACTTTCTAAGTGTCTGTGCTAGACACTAGAGATACAAAGATGAATATGGCAACTTGTGATTAATATAGTCTATTTAATTAGGTACAAAAATTGAAAAGAAGCTGAGCACCAGAGGCTGAGCCCATGTCCCTGCAACAACTGCAGCAGGATCACTGTAAGTATCAATACTTGGATAACACCTCAGACCTACTCAATCAGAATCTCTGGAGGAAAGGTCCAGCAATCTCTGGAGGTGAGGTCCAGTATAAACTTCAGGTTATACTTAAGCAGGAAAGTTGTAGAATCACTCCATCAGCAGATAGAAAAGACTGTTTCTAAATGTGTATCATGAGAGAGTAAGAACAAATCTCACATGATCTCTCTTAATACAAACCAATTTTTGTCAAAATGTGATCTTGTGTTGCTCACTTACCCCATCCAAATGATTAGTAGACGTGTTTAACTGGGAATCTGGACATTGCTCCCATCTCTTACTAAATTTGTCTTTTTTCACCATTGTAACCCTTTACCTGGCACAGTTCCTGGCATATAGTAGTTATCATGAATTTGTGTTCAACTGTTGAATATCCAAAGTAAAACCTCTCCAAGTTGTCCTAGTATGTAGAAATAGGAGTTTTTCCAATTTTAAAACTGGAATGGTATGAGGATCATTTGAGTACAAGAAAGATAACACACCCAGGCAAATGTTTGGTCAACCCACATCTTGTTTTCCTCCCTCTAGAAATGCTTCCTTCAAACTCTCAGGGCCACTACCCTTGTGGGGAATATCAACACCCCCTCAAGGCTGAGCTAGACCAAGTGGACTAGTGGAAAGGTCAGGCATTATGGATTCTTCTTCATTGTAATCTCTTTCTAGAGGCTTTAGTCTGCAGAGCCATGGAGTACATTTAAAAAAGGATTACCTACCTCTGAGGATGACAGACTCTCAAGTTATCTACAATGAGAGGTTTATAACAATGGACGCTTGCTGTACCTGACACAGATCTACCCCTCCCACTAGAACTCTGAATTATTTTGCTGGAGGCTACAACATTCTGAGCAGTTTGTTGGGAGTTGACGGGAGGTGGGGATAACTCACCTGGTACAAGCTTAGCAGAGCTGAGCCGCTGCAGCTTGTTGGGCTAGCCTTTGATGAAGACTGGTTGGACGGGTTCTGGATCTAAAGAAGAACCGGTCTGACTGGCCTGTTGTGCCAACATATTCTGGTGTGATTCCATGTTCCACAGACGGTAGAAACCTGCCCAGCCAGTTAAATGAAAGGCATATTAGGTTATCCACTGCACGCCTAATATAGCTTAGATGCAGCAGAACTCTTCCACATAGCAGTAGTGTCTAGCAAACTCTAGCGTGGTCCACAGAGGTGTCTCCCACTGATTTACTGTGTAAGTTCATAGCTTCAGGGAAAGTCAGCAGTGAAACACCTTCTGCTTTTGGCCAAGAGCAGAAGTTTTCTAAACAAATGGAAGGGTAAGTTAATATATTTTTTATCTTTCTCAATTTTCTATGCACTTTTAGAAGTTTAAGTTCAGAAATGATGTTTAAGAAGATATCTATTTTTAACATGGTAATACCTGCATTATATCTTTTATATAAAGCTGGTTAGATATTGTTTTATAATACTTGCATATATGTTCATTGATTTGTTTGGGTAAAGGTTATTTGGTATATAATCACTTTTGCTATACTTTTTGTAAGTTGTGCATGGCTATGGTCATTAAGAAAGCTGGGTTGAATAATTTTGCTAAATATATTTCACCTATTAATGTAATGTTGCATCTTAAGCTATCTACTTCTTTGATAATATACTATTATGTTTTACAGGCTGTTGTTATATGGTAACATTTTATATGGCATATCTAATTGTGGATAAAATAATAATTGCCTTTTTAAGGCATTAAAAAAAATAGTGCTGGCCTGCTTGGTGATCCTCAGCACATTAAAAGAACAATTCACAGCAAGAAGTGAGGAGTGTGAAAAACAAAGATTGTGGAATCTGGTAACTGATTAACTATTGGAGCTCAAAAGCACTTGCTGAGCTGAATAGAAAGGAATGAAGACAGGTTTTGTCATGCCTATTAGGTCTAAAAACCTTTTCAGGTTAAAGAATATTTGGATCTTCCTTTAATTTATATTATATTTTAAAATAATTCTTTTACCTCTCTTTTTCATTGATCCAATTAATTTATTTTAGTAATTTGTGTCACTTAAAATGAAAGTTATAAATCCCTTTAGATTTATTTTGGCATACCCTTAGTTATTAATATTAGGAACCGAATGTACACACCTTCTGGGCATTCAATCTAACATCACAGCTGACACATGAACTTTACCTGGGAATTAAAAATTGCTTTTTAAAACAGATTTATACTAAATACTTTCCCTTGAAGGACTATCTGTAGGCCATCATATGACTTGCCTTGAACTGAGCAAGACTGATGCATCCTTTTCATTGGCCCTTTAGAGTCTTCACTTTGTCACTGCATTCAGACTCAAAGGCTATAAGAGTTTCTTCAGGATGTTAATAAAGAATTTTTTAAAAGTGAGAATAAATGTTCAGATGAGATTACAGTTTTTGCAGGGAAACCTTCTGGATGCTCGCCTACTCCAAGGCAATTCTGCATAAAACTTCTGATATTCATGTGAATTTCTAAAAAGCTATGTAATGTTGAATCTGCAAAAGGAATGTGCTGATTCAGCAAACCAAAAATTAATTATATTCAGCATAAACTGTATTTGGACAATTTTTGGAGAATATGGACCAAAATTTTTAGTTAGTTGAATTTTTCTCTTTTCAGTTAGTTTTCAGGCTAAATATAGATATATGTCAATAGAGTATAGTTTTAGTGGTCCTGGTAACTATATTATATATAGTAACGTAAAATTTTTAAATCTTACTGTTTAAAATACAGGGCTTACTCTTCAAAGATTAACTTAATTTGGGATTCCAACTTATTTATTAAGTGTTTTTTATGTTTACGGTTTTGAGGAAAGCTATTTAGGAACTAGATATATATTTCATATAAAATTTGTGGGTAAAATTTCAAGTCTAACTCTACATTTTGGGGGAGGAGTCAACAGTTTTCACTTAATGGATTTTTAGTTTCAAATATATAAAAGTCCTATTAAATATGACTTTTATGTATTTTCCATAAATTGATTCCTTTAAAATATTGATACATTGTGATGTTTTGATGAAAATTAAGGATATATGGATTTACCTATCAAATCAGGAGTCTGTGTTTATACATGTGTGTGTGTATGTATTTTATATAGCCCTGCATTATCTGAGGGCCCAGGTCAAAAATTGTTCTAGTCATTTAAAAATCTTTTTATTCTCTAAGTCTAGTTGGGGATGCATTCCTTTGTCTTTATTCCTGACAACAATTTCACACAATGACTCTTTTTGTCAACCATGCTAGCTTTCTTTACAACTATAACCTCTTTCCTTCCTGAATATAGTCATGTGTTTCCTACCAAAAGCAATAGAATCACGACATTTTTGAGCTAGAAGGACTCTTTAAGAATAACTAATGAATTCAACTTCTCACTTTTTAGTTGAATGAAAAGCCCCAAAACGTAGCTAAATCACTATTATACAATCTAAGGGTAGAGGTGGTACCAGAACACCCCAGCTTCCTGATAGCAGCCCAGACGAATATTTGTTTCACTGCTCTACACTGATTCTTCTGACTACTACATGAAATCTGTTCTGTGAGTTCCAAAGGATTTTTAAAAAGGTAAAATTGTGTTGTATAAGTTATTTTAAGGAATATTTACTGAACCAAGAAATTATTTGCTTTTATATTTTAATCTATATAATTATTGCCCCCAAACGTTTTTGGTATAGTGTCCAAACTTATGGGGTTGCCATTGGCAATGAAGATGATGACCACTTCAAAACCTAATCTCTTAGTGCCATCACAAAATTGTGAATCAAAATCATAAGAGTACCTCACATTCCTTCATATTTGCCCAGATTATTTGTGGATCCTGCTGTCATTTTCTGACTTATTGCTTTAAACTGTCTCAACTGTTTATTTTCTTAGCATGTATGTATTCTTGTATTGTTTTAATCACTCTTATATGGATATAGTTTAGGATTTGCCTAAGAAGGTTGTACTTCTAAAATTTGGTTAGAATTGAGAGGAAAATTTCAATAAGGTTATGAAGCCCAGAATTGAAGGACTCAAAACCCATCTTAGAGGGGACAAAATCTGTTATTTAAAGGGTGAGATCTTAATAGAGTGCTTTGAGCACAAGTGCTCAAAAATGCTTTAAATGTTTTTAACTTGAGAAATTCCAAGGAAATAGGACCATAGAAAGCTTGAGAACCAAAGGCTCAAAATTTTCAATTCTGATTCTTGGAGCTAAAAATTAATTCTCCTACGCCCCTTCTCTTTTTACAGGTAAAATCTTACCAGAGGGATGTTTCTAAATTTGGTAAATTTAGTTCAGTTCAAGTGGACTCTGGAAAATAATTACTTCCATTTGTTTCTTGTCTTTACAATCAAGAGAAAAGGTAGTATACTGAAAAACATATGGGTTTTTGAGCCAAACTGAGATGGGTTTGAATACTGACTCTGCTACAAGCTAGTTTACCCTTGGGAATTATTTAACACTGAGTTCTCTTTTCTCCAACTGTAAATTAAGGAAACAAATACCATTCTCTAAGAGTTGTTGGCAAGATCAAATGAGATATTCTGTGTAAACACCTAGCAGAGTTTCTAGAACATAGTAGGTGTAGCACGTCAATATTCTTCCCCCCTCTTTAATAGAATATATAATAAATTTCAACAAATAGCTTGAGTAAGAGAAGTCAAAGCTTAACTTAGAATATACATTTTCTTTTGGTCAGAGATAAAATTAAATCAGCAACCTTGGAAAGCATTAAGATTTAATATTGGAAAACATTTTAATCTTATTAAATTAAAAAAATTAGAAACCCATATAATTGAATCAAATTAAAGAATCACTTCAAAGATGCCTTTGTTAAACGTATTCTGAGAGCAATATACCAAGGTGATTAAAAGGCTTAATTTTTAAAAATTCAAATTTCAATCATCTATAACAAAGGAAGGAATTGTGACATAGTCCAAATTATACCTTGCTTGTGCCTAGTATCTGAGTTTTTCAAAGGCATTTTACATCTATTTATATCTATTGTATTATTTCACATATCAGATTAGTTGGCCAAGGATTTCTATATGCTCTAATGATTGTGCTTTCTACTACCGATTGAATTATTTCTTCAGGGCTCTAGAGTATGTTTTTTCCTCCAAAAGATTCTCTTAGGAATTAATTTACTGTAGGTCAATATGAAATTATATTACATTCCCTTGATAGTAAATAATGATAGGAAGAGTGAATCCAAAATTGGATGTAAGAAGACAGAATAGGATTTAACATGTTCTAAAGATATTAAATTAGCCTCAGACTGATAAACTGATTAGGAGATGGAGCCAATAAGCAAAGTTCACACGTGAGATATTCATGAAATGCTTGTCATCAGCCAGAAGGGAGCTCAGAAGAGTGTGACAAAACATTTTAAGAGCTTATCTAACGAAAGCTGGGTCAATTGACACATCTTCCAATGTGTGAAGAAAGAACAGGAAAGAGGCTATGACTTCAATTAGAACCAATAAACAGATCCACTTCTAACACAAGCTGATCTTATTGAGCTCTTGCAGTCAACTTTAATTTCCTGAAAGATGTTTAACTGTTGTACAAATAAGCGTTATGTGAATAGTATAATTTGAATTTATATCCATGGTAAATGCATTGTTTTTCTCTTAAACTGAAAAGCGTGTATGTAGATGGTATACCTAAAGACAAAAGTACCACTTCACCAATTCAGACCACTAATTATACATGCTTATTAAAACTATTAGATACATAAGCAATTTAACCTTATGTGGCTATTCATTAAATTAGTATTTAATTTGCATTTAATTTTCATACATACAGAGTGGATATTACTATAAATAATTGAAAAGCAGGCATATATTTTTTAAATGTTTCTATATAAATAGCTAATTTGGATAATACAGGACTAATGACCAAACTTGCTATGCATCAAAAACTGACTGGGAAATAGAGAACGGTATAGCTCATCGTGTTAAAGACATATAGTCTTAAAAGTAATCAGAAAACTATTAACTTAGAAATTATGTATTACTGACAAAGTGAAAATATAACTTACATGGCAAATTTTTTTTCAAAGTTCTATTGTAAGTCTACTCCCTTGAAGGTTTTGTGCCTATCCCTTCTACAATAATTTAGATTAGGAATGAGAAACACTTCCTTCCAACATGAAAATATTTTAAATCTAATGAATTTCTGAATGAATCTTGAAACATTAAGAAATATATATCGATAACTTTCTGTAGCTTGCAGTACAATATTTATGGACACAGAGCAATATTAGAGTTCTGCGATGAGGTCTTCTAGAAAAAATTTACAGTTAACATACACAGATTTTCCTCAACTTATGATGGGGTATGTCTCGATAAACCCACTGTAAATTGAAAATATCATAAGTCAAAAATGCATCTAATACACCTAACCTACTGCACACCATTACTTAGCCGAGTTTACCTTAAATATGCTCAGAACACTTACATTAGCCTACAGGTGTGCAAAGTCATCTAACACAAAGCCTACTTTATAATAGTGTTGAATATCTTAAGTAATTTATTGAATACTGTACTGAAAGTGAACAACAGAATGGCTGTCTGGGTACAGAATGGTTTACGTGTACCAGCTGTTTACCCTCGTGATTGCATGGCTGAATGGGAGCTGCAGCTTTCAGCAGCTGCCCAGTATCACAAGAGAGCATCATGCTGCATACTGCTAGCCCCTGAAAAGATCAAAATTCAGAATTCGAATTATGGTTTCTACTGAATGCGTATGGCTTTCACACCATCATAAAGTTGAAAGATTGTTACGATCAAACCATCTTAAGTTGAGGACCATCCATACAGGTCTACATTTGGAGGTCTCCTAACTGAAAGTAGATGAAATTCAGTCTGAGATGAAAGGAACATTTGCATTTCTGAAGATATTAATATTGTGATCAATTTTCAATCATATATTAAGTACTTAATGATAAATACCATCTACATAGCAGTTTCGTGAGCTGTTACCTTCTGCTCTATTCACTTCCAAGTGCTTGTTTGACAAAACTTAAATATATGTTGCTCAGGAACAAGTATACTGCTTTTTAACTATAATACAGAACTAACCACTGGAACCTGACTATAGGCCAGGAACCAGGAACCTGGAACCTGGCTACACTGGAACCTGGCTATACTCCATTCAGCAAGAAAAGCTGTTCAGTCCATTCCAGCACAACAAAATCAGTCTCTTTTCCCACAGTTTTACTTTTTAAGATGAATGGCATGTTATTCTAGTTCCACCAGTAAGTGTAAACTAAACACATCTAGTGTAAATTAAATTCTCAGCAGTTCCTCTGGTACCATAACAAATCACATGTTAATGCTAATGTTAAAGCCAAAAGTCAGGTGAGGTGTCAGGTTTTACTTGACAGGAATCTGGTTTGCACTGCAATAACTGATGTAAGCAGGGCCCAAGAGGAGTCCAGTACATTATTATTATTGAACAAATATCGTAAAACCACTTTTTCCTTGGTTTAACAATATACTTTTAACTAATACACTGTACAACTAAAATAGATTTTTTAAGAAATGAGTACAGCAATTTCAAATGGAAATAAGGAACTGTAGCTAATTTTTGTCTGACGTATTTGATCCATTCCCACAAAACCTGAGATGCACAGAAACCTGATCTTCTGTGAGAAAGGTATTTTCTAATAAACTACATTTCATTTCCTGAATTTGGCTGCCAATTTTTGAAGAGCCAAACAGCAACAAAATGAACAATTAGTACATACTCTGTAAATACTTTTATATCCAGCATTGATTCAAAGACTTTATTGTTTAAGTCTACACTGGTAAAACTGTAATAAAAATAGATTGACTATGTTGGACCCTCAAATAACACTTCTCACTATAGTAAAACACAGAATTTTGAAAGCTACAAGTTTGTCTTGGACTATGTCCAATAGGGTCTGGTTACAAGAACTAATTCATTATAACCTATACTGTGATCCTGGAGCAGGGCTCTGAAGAATACGTTAGATGAAGGCTATAGTCAAGTGGATTATAAATAGAAAACTGAATAGCCAGTTATGTGCTCTAATTAAGTAAATACCATATTTGCATAATGATAGAAACTTAGCTTAGAAAAATGAGGAAGAAACAGGTACAAATCAAAAAGAAATCAGATTAAAATCATATCCTTTTTTCACTTAACTTGAACTATGTTAGAATAGAAAAATTATCTGAGTTTTAAACAAACTCTTTCTTACAAGGTGGTTAAATTAGCTAATGAACTAAAAAAGGGAAACTGGACTGAAGAGGGCATAGATATAAGAAAAAGTGGGGACACACACTACTGAACACAGCCCAATAATAGCAGATACTATTTTCAAAAGGATTTATCAAACATACTCAGGTCTTCACTAAATTAGCTCAGATCATAATCAGCTTGATACCAATGCTCCCTTTCTTGGACTTGAAGCTGAATAGATCATAAATCTCTGTTAAATAAATGATTCCTTACAACCACCAATTTCTGAAATAAATGAATCAATTAGTTTCTCCTTTCTGCACAATTCTGCAGTTCAGCTAGATAATGCTTAAAATCCCTTGTAATATAATGGAAATAACAACAATATAATAATTACCTGACTATTTAACTACCAGACTTATTTAAACTTAATTATTTGAATCAAATAAGATGTGGGGCTTCCCTGGTGGCGCAGTGGTTGAGAGTCCACCTGCCGATGCAGGGGACATGGGTTCGTGCTCCGGTCCAGAAGGATCCCACATGCCGTGGAGCGGCTGGGCCCGTGAGCCATGGCCGCTGAGCCTGCACGTCCGGAGCCTGTGCTCTGCAACGGGAGAGGCCACGGCTGTGAGAGGCCCGCGTACCGCAAAAAAAAAAAGCACTTAACAAATTATTATTTAATCCCTTCTATAATTATAAATCTCTCACAATTTGCATAGCAATTCAACAATTTCACTATAATTATATAATGTTAGCAATTGGAAAGATCTCTCTGATTAGCTGTAGCTCTTAAATTTATCTATTATTAACAACAGCTTCTTACACTATTTGAATACATATAATCATTCAATCCTTAACAATCTTGTGAAATACCCAAGGCTTATATTATTACCTTCATATCACTGCTCAAACAACTGAGGCACAGAGAAGTTAAATTACTTGCTTAATAGGATTATAATTACAAATTATAATTCATTCAAAAAATCAGGTGGAACTGCTACTGATTTCCCACTATCAACCTATACATTACTATATACTTGCACTTTCCAGAGCTCACAATGATTCCCCACAGCAGAACCTTTGCACATGCCTTCTGCCTGGAAAGCCTTCTACCACTCTGTTCCCAACTGGCAAGCTTTAAGAAATTTCACATATAATACCTAATTTTTACAACCACCCTTCTGGACATACTAAGTATGAGTATTCTCATTTTCCAGTTGAGGAAGTAAGACTTGTCTAGGAAACATGCAGATAACCAGAGATAGGGCCAGAGCATAAACCCTGGTCGTCTCTTACTCAGGACTTGCACAGTACCATAGGCTGGGAATATGGCCATACGCCATCGTTGACTGTAAAGTAAGGCCACAATTTTTGGAGCACTTCCTGCTCTGGTCCCTTCTGAGATTACAACATAATTCAAGGCTCTTCAATTTATTTATTTTTGTTTTTTTTTTTTTTTTTTTTTTTTTTGCAATACGTGGGCCTCTCACTATCGTGGCCTCTCCCCTTGCCGGACGCGCAAGCTCAGCGGCCATGGCTCCGCGGCATGTGGGATCCTCCCGGACCGGGGCACGATCCCGTATCCCCCGCATCGGCAGGCGGACTCTCAACCACTGCGCCACCAGGGAGGCCCCAATCTATTTAGTTTTAAACTTACTACATGAAAGAATATAGCTGGGAATCTAGTTTAAACACTTTCACTAATTCCATTAGAAGTCAATTTATACTCTCAAATGTCCACATCTATTGTAAACCAAGTAAAAGGGCATATGTGCCATAATTACTAAGAAATAAAATTATTATTGCAAAAAAGTCTAAAAAAACTGAGATTAATCCATAGAATAGTGCTTCACTCCAATCCTGACCAAGAGAGCCCAGTTTATTTTCCTCTTCTCAATAAGACAAATTAAATTGCTATCAAATTTAAAAGTCCTTATAGTAACCTCATATAATGTAAAGCTTTCTGAAGTAAACAGAAAAATGTACTGGGACTGCAAATTAGCCTTTAGGTAATAATTTTTCAGAAATGTTATTTGGTTATTTTCTCAAAAGCATTTTCTAAATTAAAAACAGAAAAGCACAGAATAAGCTTCATAGAGATTCTATTATTTAAAAATAACATGGTGTACTCGGGCTTCCCTGGTGGCGCAGTGGTTGAGAGTCCGCCTGCCGATGCAGGGGACGCGGGTTCGTGCCCCGGTCCGGGAAGATCCCACATGCCGCGGAGCGGCTGGGCCCGTGAGCCATGGCCGCTGAGCCTGTGTGTCCGGAGCCTGTGCTCTGCAACGGGAGAGGCCACAACAGTGAGAGGCCCGCATACCGAAAAAGAAAAAAATAAATAAATAAATAAAAATAAAAATAAAAATAACATGGTGTACTGAAAAGATCATAGACACAGGACTCATGTCCAGAAGACTGGGTTTAAAGTCTTGGGTCAACTTATCTACTAGTTTGTACATATAGTGCTAGTCACACCACCTAATTTATCAACCTTTCTGAAAAGATGAAAACTGTACCTGTTCTACCTGTAGGATACAGTTTTTAGGTTCAAAAGAGAAGATAAGTAGGAACAGTACTTTGTATTTTTATCATTGCAAATTTTTCTTGAATCCATTTTCTATCAGTATTAAACAAACCACTTCCCAACTAATGGGAATTTCAGAGTACTAGTAATAAATCAAAAAGTGCAATTCTTTTATGGCTTACATTATCTGTATCATAATATTCTTTAAAACGAGTTTAGATATATCTGTACATAGTTGAGAAGAAAATACTCCTGACAAGAAAAGGTCATTTGAATCTTCCCTTTTTTATTAGTTTATATTTCAAATTCCCTAAAGCTTCTGACCATTTGACTTATCACCCAAACCAGGACATTTTTTAGAGTAAATAGGAGCCCTGTTAATAGTTAAGCCAGAAGAACAGACATTAACCAGAACTGTTGCTGGTAAGCCAGGGCATATGGTCATTTTATATAAGTGTACTAGATTTGGGAAGAGGAATTCTATCTATCCTAAATAGTCTGCAAAAACAAATTGTCCCAAAGGGTGAGAAGTGAATTAAAATATAATTTAATTTCACTATTCAGTTCTAATACTTCCGATTATAACTTAAGTAAAATAGAAAAGTATTGGCTAAAACGGAAGGCCTCTTCTAAGAACTGAATTTTAAACATAAAACATTTTTGGATCGGTAATTATCAAAGCTTCCTTAACCTTAGACTGACATATGGATTAGGAAAAGCAAAATGTCATTATTTTTTAAATAGTCTGTTTTTCTCAAACATGGTTAGAATAAGAAAAAAATAGGGGGAAAAAGTCAGCCAGTGTGTTTGAAGACATATCTGCAATTTGTGAGGCATGAGTACATTAAAGATCACAACTATATGCCAGGAGTGAATAAATTCATTAATTCATAGGTGGAAAAATTACCATTTAAGACGTGCATCATTATTTTTTTAAGTGGACAAAGCAATGAATATTAAACGTGTTTGCTCCTGTGAACCCATCAAGGAATGCTTTAATTAATAGACTCCAAGTGTCAGTGACTCGTTCCTACAGTTAACTCTTCATAATATTTTCCATTTACATTACTGTAAATATTGTTCCCACAGTTTCCATCATGGCAGCATTATACATATGTACACAGGACAATTTATATAGAACTACATTTACCGGATAAAAAGATAAAGGTTGGTTTTTCAAGATTCCCAAAATACAATCCACTTTTCTACTCTACAGTCTTAGTGATCACTCTTAAATTCTTTTATCATCTCTGCAGCTCTGGTTAAGCTCTGAGGTTCTTACAAATGCCAGTGTTACAGAAAGGGCCTAAGGGCTATTTAACAAAATTCCTAAGCTTCATTAACCTATATTGCAGAGATATGAAATACTGCCCAAGCAGCCACTGTATACAAACTGATGACCTGGAAGAAAAAGATGCCTCTTCCCACTGACAATAAATAGCAGATCATTAACATCCTGGATCAGCCCACCATCATTTAAACCTATGCCAATAGGCAAGCACACAGTATACTGTATAAGACTATTTATCAAGTATAAAGTGATAGTTCCTAAATTGGGAAAATTATATATCTAATAAAACTTTGCCCATTGCTGATGCGAAATGAAGTAGCTAAGTACTTAAAAACACAAACTACTTTAATAGTTTATAAAGGGAAATGAAGAAGGTATATGTAGCCATAGAGATAATCAAAATACATAAAAGTTTCTCTACCTAAGTTGGAAGTTGGCTAGACTACATGAGGCTACTTTTTCTAATCGGAAAGCAATGTATAACCTTTAATGTCTTTTATAACCACTTTAATGACCACCTGACTGTCAAAAGAAAAACTGTGATACTGACATCCTCCATGAATGTTAAATATATCTTTTAAAACAATTATAAAACTGCTCAACCTAACTGGAATCTCAGCACCATCAACTCAAATCATAAAACATTTTGGCACTTGGGGCAAGATCACTAATTGACGTGTACCCCTACCCCCAAACAACACTTAGTAATTACTGTAAACAACTTTTTAAAAATTAAATCGTGTTCATTTAGGTTGACACAAATTTTGACAACATAATTTTCTATTATGTTAATACTTCTCTCCCCTCTCATCCATAACTCTTATTATTTTTATCTTATTTTTTATCTTATTATTTTTATTTATCTTTCTTATTATCTCTTTTGTTCTGCTCTTAAAGTAGTTCTTACTGTAGGTATACAGCTCACTCCAGTTTACTAGTATTTTGTGTTCATATTAAAGGTGCTGGACATTATTATGTAAATAATCATAATGGGTTTAATCACTAAATTTTTTGCCTGGGGATACAGGCAAAAAATTTGCTGGGAGGGGAAGAGAATGGCATGATGTGTAGAGTGGGAGAGAGATGGGAAATGTCCAGCACAAATAGCAGAGATAGCCTTAGAGTAGGAAACAGCTCCATAGGATCAGCTCCATCTTGGTTCTTCAGGTAAATCATGTAACCTCATTTGTTCATTATATATGCTGGGCATGTTGTGTGCCAATATGGTAGCCACTAGCCACATGTGAGTTTGAGCACTTGGAATGTGGCTAATCCAAATTGAGATGTCCTGTGAAGGTGAAATACACATCAGATTTTAAAGACTCAGTATGAAGAAAAATAATGTAAAAGGCCTCATTCATAAATCTGTATATGGATTACAGATATTATGTTGAAATAATATTTTAGATAAATTAGGTTAAACAAAACATATTAAGTTAATTTCACCTGTTTCATTTTACCTTTTTAAATGCGGCTAATAGAAAATTTTAAATCATATATGTGGCTTTATTGGGTAGTACTGTTCTAAGACTCTCTGATAAGAACTAGGAATACCGAGGAGAATGAAGAAAGCACAGTCTCCGCTATCAAGAAAACCCCTTGCAGCCTAGCTGGGTAAGACAAAAGATATAAACATAATTACAATATAATAGCATTAAATGCAGTGACAAAGATACATATAGAAGGGTATGGGAGAATGAGGAGGGCTATTTGTGGAAGGGGGTAGGAAGAAGGGGTGAAGAGAGACATTAAGGTAGTCTCCTGGAAGCTGCACTACCTGAGCTAAGTCTTAAAGGATAAGTAGAAAGGGGGTGAAATATAAAGGATCTGGGAGGTAATTTCAAGAGAAGAGGATTGTATGAGCCAAGACAATGAAATAGCTAAGAGCAGGAAGGAGGAATATAAGCAGTCTCCTGTTTTAGAGGGAAAGGATAAGGTGGGGGGTAGAGATGTAAGGTTAAGAAGGGCTTCTTTGACATTTTAAAGGGATTGAATTTTAATCTTTAGGCAATTGAGAGCCACTGAAGGGTTTTAAACAAGGGAGTGCCAAGATCAGAAATAATGGTTGCGCATTCTGGCAGCTGTGTGGAAACTGCATTTAGGTGCAAGATTGGAAGCACAGCCTAGGTAAGAAATATCAGGGCCGAAACTGGGGCAAAAAGAGTGAGGATGCATAGGAAAGCACTAATTCAGAACTCTATTTAGGAGGTAACATCAGTAGAATACAGTGATTGACCTGTCCTGACTCCATGGAAAGGGGGTTGATATTATTCTAAAGTGATGGGAAGACCCTGGCATGTCTTAAACTAAGGGAGTGTCATGTTCTGACTTAGATTTTAAAGAATCATTCTGACTGCTGTTGGAGAATACACTGTAAAGGGAAAACAATGTAAGTAGAAAGATAGTTGATTAAAAAAAAAAAAGGAAGGCTATTGCTGCAGAAGAGGTTTAAGGTGATGGTGGCTTGGCCCAGGGTGGATACAGAGGAGGTGATGAGAAGCAATTGGATTAGGGTTGCATTTTTCTCTGCAAAATGGTATTGCCTAATTCACAGAGTTGAGAAAGGAAAAGGGAAGTTCAGGAAGATCACACTTGTTGAGTCCCATTGTCTTGTTTAACCAAGAGGTGAAGGTGTCTGCTGAGAGTGAGAATACTGTATAGAGGCTTGAGGAAGACAGTGAAGGTTTGGAAGACAGCAAAGGAAACAGAAGGAGCTAAATAAAGGCTATTTTAGAGATTAATTGGTGCCCTATATGAGGTCTGAAACCATGTAATTTTAGTGATATCAGTCTAACCTGTTATGTGATTTTTCCCATCACAACCCTCAGCTACCCAGCTGTAGGAGGTAAGCAGATTGTATAGAATGAATCAACAAAGAGTTTCAGTTGTAAAATGGCTTGAGTTACATGATTTCAAAATCTACATAGTTCCAAAATTCTTACAGTTCTAAGAATCCTAGAGTTTTCAGTACACAATTTTTCTCATTGTGGTTAAGTGTACATATATAAAATTTACCGTTTTAACCATTTCACCACACAATTTTTAAATTGAGCATCCTAACCAAGGGCCTCCAATATGTATGCTAGGACATTAAACTCCCAACCCTCAAGGTGGCAGTGCTGGGCCTGAGGTGGCTGGAATCCTAGTTTCTGTTGCCTCTGGATGGAAGCAGTCTCATCTTTTTATCACAATATGTAATACAAGTATTCTTTTTCCAGGTACTGAACAAGTTTGCGAAGCATTGTTCTAAGCCATAAAATTTGGGAAACCCAGTATTACAAAGAGTTCAAAATATCTGCTTCACTGTTAAAGAAGTTTTCTCATAGGACTTCATAATTTATATGTAGGTCTTAAGGCTCCTTATTGGAGGCAGATATCTACACGTATGCCTACTGTTTCCACCGTTAAAGTGATTTATCATAAAATCCCATAAAGAGAATCTAAGAATTTAGAATGGATTCAAAGATATTCTCCGCTTAAATGAAAAAGATGAGTCCCTCAAGGAATGCCCAACTCATTAATTTTACACGGAGACTGACTCTCTGGCAAGCAATGGGTTAGTTTCTGGTGATAAGGTGAACAAGACATGGTTTTGACCTTAAGAAACCTAAGAGTCTAGTGAGGACACTGAATTAATTAAATAAATAATGAAAACTGCAATAAGTGTCAGATAGGAAGGTACATAGCACATAGTGCTGTAAGAGGATCTGATAGAAAAGACTAAAACAAGATAAAATTTGGAAGTGAATGATACTTTAACAGGGTAATGAATGTTCAGCAGCTCTCTTTTTTAAAGATACCAACGTTCCTACAGCATTGCTAGGATGGTACAGAAACATCCTGTTATGCCCACTCGCAAGGAGTAAGCTGCGATATTCATCCCTTAAGACCGGGAATGAACGGGAAAATTACTTTTACATTTTATATCTTTGATTTCCCAAATACAACTCTACTTTTTAAAGTTTATAATATCCTCTGTCTTCCTCCCAGGTCTTATAAGTATTTTAAAAAAAGTATTGAACTGGTTTAAAAAATATTATGATACTGTCTATTCTATTTTCTTCAACTTCATATATTTAGAATTTCTAACGCTAAAACGTTTCTTTTAAATAGGAAACATGAATAGGAAAATATACTAATAATTTGAATGTTTATAAACGAACAGCCACATAAAACGTTGACTTAAAAAAATTACCTAACAGCATGTTGTTCCAATAAATAATGCGTCACTTCTGATTCCGTCTCATTTCAGGTTCGTCAGAAACTTTCTTTAACCTGAGCAAAATATACATCGTTCATTTTGCTACGCGGCCTCGCCACCCAGTCCGGTCAGGTCGCATCACTAAACTGTAGGTAAGAGCTACCAGCCGGAAAGCTACGTTAGATTGATCTGTGTCCCTTCCCTCCTCAGGTAACTTTAACTTTCCATCTGGTACGGGCCGCTCCTACGTGCTTTCCCAGAAACGGGCTTAAGTCAGACACATTGATCACTTCTTAGGAGAACGTGAAGCTCCGCAGGCAGAACAGCGTGAGCTTTCTCCGGGCCCTCTCAGAGAACGCGGTGGCGGCCGCCAGCTCTCGGAGCCTCTTCTGACGGCTCAGAGGAGGAGCTCCACTCTCCAGTCACCGCCCAACGCGGTGGGACTCGACGCCGACCCAGCTCCTCCGCAGGGGGCGTGAGGGGTGCCACCCAGCTCCGCGGAAGGAGGAGGAGGAAGAGGCGTGACGTCGCGGGAACTCCCACGCGACGTTGCGTGACGTCGTGCGAGGTCCGGGCGGGGCGAGCGCAGCGGGCGGCCCTCGGGCCCTCCCCCAGCGCTGGAAAACGCGGGCTGCACCGAGGGGGCGGCTTGGCTGCTGGAGGTTTAGCAGATTAGTGAGGGAACGAGCAGAAAAGCGAACAGCCGTCTCTTCCCCGCTGCAGAGCGTGCTCGCGTTCCTGCTGGGGCTTTCGAGAATCTCGACGCAATCTTGCAAGCCGTGAGTAAAAGGAATCTCTTTCCCCGACCCAAAGCGCTGGGTCCTAGCGGGCTATTTCCGGTCTGGAGCTGCTGGCTGACCGAAGGCGTTTGGCTCCGGGGTGGGGATGGCTGTATGGCTCTGGGGCTGAATCTGAGGAGTCGGCTGGAGCCGGCCTAAACTCCGCAGGAGGTAAACCGGATTGCGGACGACCCAGCGCTGAGTGCTGTTCCCGAGTCTTCGCAGCAGCTGAGAACTTGCCTGCCGGCGCCGGGCCCGCCACGCGCATGCGCCGACCTGCGCCCGGGGTCGCCGCGCTTGCTTCCGGTGCCAGTCGTGCGGTTTGCTCGGGGGAGCGCTTTGGCGAGGGCGGACCGCCAGCCCTTCGCGGTGCGGGAGGAGGCTGATGGCTAAGGGATGGGAGCCACTGGACCTCTGCTCTGCTCGTAAGAGCAGCAGTCAGAGTCCCTATTCAGTTTGTTCAGGGCTTTTGTGTGAACTGAGGAGCGGCTCTTGCCTCACCTAAGAATGTGTGTGGTGTGACAGGAAAGATCTCTTGAGCACCTTCAGTGTGGTGGTTTATGGTTTACACTGCAACAGGAGGCACAGAAATGTATTAAATTATTGCAAAGTTGAGCCCAGGATGCAACTTGAGAGGCAAGATGCACATTTTTGAGAAATTATTCGTGCAGCGAATAACGGTTCAGTATCAAAAGAAATGCCAGCAAAAAGTGCTAAGCATGCAAAATAGATTGGAGAGGGTTTCAACTTTTGAGTTGATGTGGAATACAATATATTGTACCAAAAACTGGAAAGCACCCTGAAATATTCTTGACTTAACAAGCATCTAGACACACAGACACACACACTGTAAAAGAGCAAGAAAGATGATTGCCATAACACGAGTATCTGAACAGCTTAGTATTGATAAATTGTTATGTGGGGGGAAAAAAAACACTTAACCTTTTTATTACCCCTGAAGGTAGAATAAAGGAAGCTTATTTTACACTATTGGTTTTAAACTATTGAATGCTAAAATATACAATTTTAAATTGTTCATTAAAGTAACTAAAACTTTGTTTTGAACTTTTTGATTAATAAAAATAATTAACTTTTTTTGTTTTGTTTTTTTTGCTGCTTAGAAGTATTTTGGAGTTCATTGGCATCACAACTTGAGTTGCAGCGGTGACGTGGCCATAGTAGCCGTGTCCTAGCAATGTGACCTCGGGCGAGTCACTTAGTCTCTTGAGCCTGTTTTCTTAAACTCTAAAATGAAATTAATAATATCAGTAGTAGCTGTTTTATACAATGTGAAGATTAAATTAAAAGGGAATATAAAACAGCACACTCCATGGTATATAGTGAACACTTAATAAATGGTGGCTTTTATTGACAGTAGTATAGACCCATTAATTTATCTTTTAGAGTTAATAGTTGAATACAAGCCTCTTTAGAAATTAAAAATAATTTCCTAATATTATATAAAATCTAGTACTTGTTCAATTTTCACTGATTATCTTTTAAAAAGTGTAATCACAATTTTTGAAAAGCTTAATAAATGTATTTTTATTTCTTTGGTGTTTTATAGTTTACCAAGTGGCTCTGCATATAATATTGCTCCCTTTAGACATGCCCTTGCTTATCTTAGCCTCTTCATCAGAGACCTCAGGAAATGGTTAGTAAAAGACACTTAAATCCGTTTGGGCGCTTGTTAGCAATGGTAAGGCATTGACTAAGGAGCCAGATGTGAGGGTTAGTAGATTTGTTAATCATTTTATTTTATTTTTTTAGTAGTAGCTAGTTAATGGTTTCAGTTTAAGAACACATATTAAAATATTTATTAATCCACTTGAACTTAATAGCCTGTTGCTTCCTTCAGGGGCTACACAAATAATAAACTTAATCATTCACCTTTATTCTGAGAGGCACAAAATAGCTTTACCCATATTTGCCTTGTTTTTAGATGTTTCTGTATTCATAGATCTTGGCTGTGTCTGTATCTTGCTCACCAAATTTCATTGTTAGGAGAAAGCTGTTCAGGTGTTATGTCAGTCATCTTTCTTGCTCTTTTACAGTGTGTGTGTCTGTGTGTCTAGATGTGAATGCTTATTAAGTCAAGAATATTTCAGAGTGTTTTCCAGTTTTTGGTTCAATATATCGTTGTATTCCATATCAACTCAAAAGTTAAGAAAGCAATAAATTCTTTTAGAATGGGGAAACAGTACTGACCATCAATGATTACAAACCTCTCTATATCATAGTCCTTTCAATTAAACATAATGTAGGTAATTACTTCCTCATAGGCGGAATAAGAAAAAAATTGCCTGAAAGTGTAGCTTAACTTAAGGCCAGAAATTGAGGCTTTTCTCACCATACTCATCTTCTTTCCAAACTTCCACCCCCTCAAATTCTAAAGTGATTGATCATAGGTAAATAAGGAAAACTTGAGATCAGCTGCCTGGGCTTGAAGTCATCCTGATTTCAAATTACACAAAGATAAATGCAGAATTCACTTATGTTGCAATCTGTTGTTTCAGGTATTTGAACTGACCAAAGACAACTTCAGACCTGTATAATGTAACAGAAAAGGTCAGAAAACATTAGGCAGTAGAAGTGTGAGCATATTAAGTAAGATGAACGTCTCGGGAAGCAGTTGTGGAAGCCCTAGTTCTGCAGATGTATCTAATGACTTTAAGGATGTTTGGACAAAACTAAAGGAGTATCATGATAAAGAAGTACAAGGTAATTTTTTGCTGAAATACTTGGTAGCAGTATTCTGCTGAGACTATGAAAATAATAACTAATTTTTATGACAGTTCAAAGATCTCATTTTTAAGGGACCTTTACTATTCCAATTTTGGGAGATTCATTTTTATGGTTGAGTTGTTGCTTTTTCACTGCAGACAACTAACCACAGAATGTAGCTCTTGCACAGCTTGTAGTTACTTGTAATATGTATGGTGTGTGGTGGAAGGGGCATAGAAATTGTTGACCGAAGATCTGGATTTGAATTCTCATTTCATTTATGTACTTGCTCTGTGATCTCAGCAAGTTACCTAACCTCTAAACTTAATTATCTTCTGTAAAATTATTTGCAGGATTGTTTATTGACATAAAAATACTACCTAAGTCATTCAACAAACCTTCAGAATTTGTATCTCAGTGCTTGGGTTTGCCACCAAGCCCTGAGACCCAAAAGTAAATGGCAGTTTGCCTTCAAAGAGCCTGCAGTCTGGTAGAGAGAGAGTCATGTGAACAGATAATTAACAGTATAGTGAAATAAGAGCTAAAAGGTTTATATGAAATGCAATGAGCATACAGAGAATTGAGCTGTTGCGATTAGGTTGAGTATGTAAATGTTATATATGATTGTGTTAAAATGTACTATTAAAAGCTAAACTATTAAAGCTAAACTCAAGGTCTGATAGTAAGCCTTAATATACCTATCTAATTCTGTGACTTTCATGTAATACATTTCCCCCATGTGTGGCAAATGCTTCATATTACATTTGTTTCTTGATTACCTACTGCAACCATAGGTTAATACTACAGTGCTTTATAGTTTTTTTCTTTTCCCTCAGTTGAATAGCTTTCTCTTTTTTTACAATTGAAGTATAGTTAATTTACAATGTTGTGTTGGTTTCAAGTGTACAGCAGAGTGATTCAGCTGCACATATATATACATATATATATTCTTTTTCAGATTCTTTTCCATTATAGGTTATTACAAGATATTGAATATAGTTCCCTGTGCTGTATAGTAGGTCCTTGTTGTTTACCTGTTTTATATATAGTAGTGTGTATATGTTAATCCGAAACTCCTAACTTATCTCTCCCCACCCCACCCCCAGTCCCCTTTGGTAATCATAAGTTTGGTTTCTTTGTCTCTGAGTCTATTTCTGTTTTGTAAATAAGTTCATTTGTATCATTTTTTTTGGATTCTACATATAAGTGATATCATATTTGTCTTTGTCTGGCTTACTTCACTTAGTATGATAATCTCTAGGTCTATCCATGTTGTTGCAAATGGCATTATTTCATTCTTTTTATGGCTGAGTAATATTCCATTGTATATATATACCACATCTTCTTTATCCATTCATCTATCGACGGACATTAGGTGCTTCCATGTCTTGGCTATTGTAAATAGTGCTGCTATGAACATTGAGGTGCATGTATCTTTTCAAATAAGAGTTTTCTCCTGATATATGCCCAGGAGTGGGATTGCAGGATCATATGGTAACTCTTTTTTTAGTTTTTTAAGGAGCCTTCACACTGTTTTCATTTCCCTAATGATTAGTGATGTTAGCTTTTCATGTGCTTATTGGCCATTTGTGTATCTTTGGAGAAATGTCTATTCAGGTTCTTTGCCTGTTTTTTAATCATATTGGTTTTTGTTGTGGTTGAAGTTCTTTGTATATTCTAGATATTAATCTCTTACCTGATATATGGTTTGCAAGTATTTTCTCCCATTCTGTGAGTTGCTTTTTCACTCTGTTAATTGTGTCCTTTGATGCATAGAAGTTTTAAATTTTGATATAGTCTAATTTATCTACTTTTTTCTTTGGTTGCCTATATTTTTGGTATTATAGCCAAGAAATCATTGCCATTAAGTTTTGCCTTGTGTTTTCTTCTAAGAGTTTTATAGTTTTAGATCTTATGTTTAGGTCCTTTTTCCATTTTGAGGTGAATTTTGTATATGGTGTAAGGTAAGGGTATAACTTCATTCTTTTGCTGTGGATATCTAGTTTTCCAGCACCATTTGTTGAAAATACTGTCCTTTCCCCACTGAATGGTCTTGGCACCCTTCTCAAAAAAATGTTTTTTGAGAAGGGTGCCAAGGCTCTATTCTAATTGGTCTGTATGGTTGTCTTTATGCCAGTACCATATTGTTTTGATTATTGTAGCTTTTTATTGTTTTGAAATCAGGAAATATGTGACTTCCAACTTTGTTCTTTTTCAAGATTGTCTTGGCTATTTGGAGTCCCTTGAGATTTCATATGAATTTTAGGACATATTTCCCTATTTCTGCAAAAAAAAACATCATTGGGATTTCAATAGAGATTGCATTGCATCTGTAGATCACTTTGAGTAATGCTTACATCTTAACAATATTAAGTCTTCCAGTCCATGAACATGAGACATCTTTCCTTTTTTAAATTTCTTTCAGCGATGTTTTGTAGTTTTCATCATACAAGTCTTTCATCTCCTTGGTTAAGCTTATTCCTTATTTTGTATTGGATGCTTTTGAATGCTATTGTAAATGGGATTTTCTTAATTTCCTTTTCAGAGTGCACGTGGTTAATGTAAAGAAACACCACTGATTATTGTGTGTTGCTTTGTATCCTACAACTTTGCTGAAAGTTTCTATTTCTTAATTGTAGTTTTTGAATTCTTAGCTGAGAAAAACATTAGAAACTCTTTAATCTTACTATGAAAGGTTGGAATTCAACTACATCTGCTACTTCACTTACATCTGTTACTGCTCTATTACACTCATTCTTTGATAGATTTTTCTGATCCATGTTTCCTTTAAAGCTCTCTTTCAGCATATTAGGATTGCTGATGCAGTCAGGGTACATTAGTGTTCGGTTAGAAATCCAGGTGTCAATGGAGTTATTATTGTTTTATCCATTTTTTTTTTAATTTAAACTTTTTTTTCTAAAATTGTGAAAACACAAAATAAACAGCAAAAATTTACCCTCTTCTCCCCACACACAAACAGGTAACCACTTTTATTATCTTTTGTGTGTGTATTCTTCCATTTTTTTAAATTTAAAGCTTAAGACTTTAATTTTAGGAAATATTATACATTTATAAAAGTAAAGAAAATAGTATAATGAACTCCTATTTACCCATCACTCAGCTTCAACCGTTATCAGTACACAGCCAATCTTGTTTTACTTATTTTGTATTTGCATCTTTATCCCTCTTCCACTCAGTTATTTTGAACTTTCTGACATAATTTCATCTATAAATACTTCAGTATATTCCAGTAGTCTTTTTTAACAAAAAATTGCCATTATCGTACTAACAAAACAAATTCTTTAATGTCATCTTATACCTATTAGATGCTTGTGTTCAAATTTCCCCGGTTATCTAAAAATGTCTTTTTATAGTTGGTTTGTTCCCATCTGAATCTAGAAGAATTCTCCATGTTGTGTTTGATTCATATATCTATTAATTATTTTCAGTGTAGTTTTAGTTTATGTTTCCCTTATGAATGAGATTAAGCATCTTTGCTTATGCTTGAGGGTGATTTGTATTTATTTCTTAAGAACTGTTTATATACCTGATTATTCTTTGGTAGTTGGCCTTTTCCCTATCAATTGATAGGAGCTGTTTATATCTGAGGCAGATTAGTTCACTTCAAATATTTGAAAGTTTAGAAATTCAAATTTGTTGTTAGTGATAAACATCTGATTTTTAAGTGACTGTGCTTGTGGACATATGTTCAGGGACAAATATGAGTATTTTACATTAATTCTGCTCTTCATTTGACTACACTGTTTTCCCCCAGAAAATGTAGTTTGAAACATTGAGGAAGTATTCTGAGCTTTAGTACTGACTTGCTATTCATTCAGTGAGCAGTTATTGAATTATATGCTGAGAATGGTAGCAGTTGCTAAGAATACAACAGTGAAGAAGGCACAGTAGGTTTGGGGGGCATTGTATTCATTCTCTTTTGGAAAATATTTATACACTGTAGTTATATAATGAAATGATAGCAAAAGTAATCCAGATACAAGATATTCTGTCTTGTATAATGGCTACACTGATAATAACAATGTAATCAGCTACGTGCACTTTTAAAACTGCAAAGGAATAATAACATCTCCCAACTTCTGTTGAAGAGAAGCCATATCTTCCTCTTGGTTTATAATACTGTGACCCCAGCATGTAAGTTTACCAATAGGAACAGTTTCAAGTTTAAACTGTTATAGGAGCTATACACTATAAAAAAGCTTATTCTTTGTGACCTGGAGGTAAAGCAAATACAATATCTTCAGATGATTTAAATAGGACCAGATGTACTTGAGTTTTTATTAAACATTTAACAGAGAAGAATTAGCATTCTGCCGTCTTCAAGTATAAGGTTAAATTCTTTATCCTTTAAATGATTACTTTCTGTTGTCTTATAATAAGACATTAAAATTTTAAGAAGATCATTAAAATTTTATTATGCAGAGTCCCTATCTTACTCATCTTTCTACCTGCATTTCCATAGGTGAAAGTGCTTGACACATAGTAAGAAATTAGTAAATGGTATCTGAATGAATTGCATAGTTTAGCTGCATCAGTGAAACATTTTCTTGAACATAAGTTTTTAAAATCACATAATATATGAAAAGATCAAAATTTCATATCTCTGAAACCCTGAAATGCTTTACTACCCATTTACTTTAAATTTTCTGTTTTTAGATGATACTGTAGAAAGTTGGGAAAAGAAAAATCACCATTTTATAGGAATGGCATTTGTTTATTCTTTCCTAGTTTTAAAAGAAATGCATGTAGCTTATTGTATTGTTGTGTTCCGTGTACATACTGTTTTATATGTGACTTATTTTTGCGGTTATTTCATTACTTAACCAAACTGCTTGTTTTTCATGTGGTACATAATCTTCATTTTAGAATTTTTAGGCATACCCATTTAAAACTGGGACAGTTTTATTTTTTAGGCTCCTAATTTAACAAGGATAAAGTATTTCTTTACCACAAGTACCACAAAAAAAAAAAAAAGCTTTCTTCCTCATGTTCATTGGTGTTTCAGGGTCTTCAGGAGGACCTCTATGATGAGGAAGCATCAAGAAAATAAATAACATATTGTTTGATAAGAACAATATGCTATTCATCAGATTACAGAACATATAAGACTCACAAATATTACATAATGGATAATTTCTTTTTAAAGTGTGTACTCCTCATGGCCATACTCTCAGTAGCCATCACACTCCCAGGAGGATTAGTTTATATACATGGAAAAACTTTAAGGGAGGAATACAGAAGTTGTTGATGATTTTGATTAATATCTGTGTGCTTTATGAATGGTAGGTATTGGATATATGTTTGAGCTGATGAGAGAAGATAAATTCTGGCATATTATAATATATTGATCAGGCTACTTTTGCCAATTTCAAAATCACTTATGGATTCTTAACAGTTTTAAATGATCGTGCACTATGTTTTAAAAATTAGTATGTTATTTAAAAACATTTTGGTTGGGCCCAGGCAAATTTGTTGAAAGGAAGACTTTTTTGACAGTCCCTTGTCAATGTGTTCCAGATAGTTCCATATAAAATTAGATCCTGTGACTCTGTGATCACATCAAAGACATGCCTAAAGGGTACTTAATTTTTTTTTTTAAGTAGAGGATCCACTTGGAGAAACCAGTATAAGAGGCTATTTGAAAGACATCAAACATGGACTTGTCCAGACTTTGCAGGTTTTGAAGTATATATAGGAATTAAAATTCAGTCCTTGCTTTTAAAACTTCGTGTCAGGTTAAAAAAAAAAGGGGGGGAAAGAAAAGATATGAAGGTAGTAACTGAGTTACATCATTTTTCTTAGATATGCATAATAACTTAAATGCATCTGAACTTGTTTGGCTACAATTTTTTTTTTGCCTTTTAAAATCCCTTTCAGTATCAGGTTTATTATTAAAAAGCACAGGTAATAAGATGGAATTTAGAATATTTTTCATAATGTCACCATTTTAATAAATGGTTTTTGTCCATACTATGTTTTACCATCAACATCGCATCTAGTAATGTTTTCTATATCTGGTAAATAAGGTAATCAATTTCATAGAAAACTAGGCAGATTTTTGAGGACAGAATTGGAGCCCCACTGAAGAAACGGAAAATATAGAGGCTCTAGTATGACAGGATAAATATTTCTTGATTCCGTTTTGGATTGCTCCATTTATTTTCTTAGATGTTTCATCAAAAACTCCAAAAAGATAACATTCATATTAAGACTACACAAATTAGCAGTGAAAGGAATTGCAAGTAATTTTGGTCCATAACATCAGTGTCCTAGTCATTAAGAAAGGCTAGTCGTCAGGAAAATGCAAATCAGAACCACAATGAGATATCACCTCACATCTGTCAGAATGGATATCATCAAAAAGAACACAAATAACAAATGTTGGCGAGGATGTGAAGAAAAGGGAACCATCATACACTGTTGGTGGGAATATAAATTGTTGTAGCCACTGTGGGAAAAGGTATGAAGGTTGCTTAAAAAACTAAAAATAGACCTGCCATATATGACCCAGCCATTGCACTCCTGGGTATATATCCGAAAAAAAACAAAAACAGTAATTTGAAAAGATACATGCACCTCAATGTTCATAGCAGCATTATTTGCAATTGCCAAGATATGGAAGCAACCCAAGTGTTCATCAGCAGATGAATGGATAAAGATGTGGTGTGTATATGTACTCAGCCATTTAAAAAAAAAAAAAAAAAAAGGAATACTACTCAGCCATAAAAAAGAAATTTTGCCATTTGCAGTAACATGGGTGGACTTAGAGGGTATTATGCCAAGTGAAATAGACAGAGAAAGACAAATACTGTATGATGTCCCTTATATGTGGAATCTTAAAAACACAACAAACTAGTAAATATAACAAAAAAGAAGCAGACTCACTCAGACTCAGATACAGAGAACAAACTAGTAGTTATCAGTAGGGAGAGGGAAGTGGGGGGCAATATAGGGTAGGAGATTAATAGGTATAAACTACTAGGTATAAAATAAGCTACAAGGATAGGGACTTCTCCAGCAGTCCAGTGGTTAAGACTCCGCACTCCCATTGCATGGGGCTTGGGTTCGATCCCTCATCCGGGAACAGAGATCCCACATGCCGCACAGTGCGGCCAAAAACAAAAGGATATATTGTACAACATGGGCAATATAGCCAATATTTTATAACAACTATAAATGGAGTGTAACCTTTAAAAATTGTGGGGCTTCCCTGGTGGCACAAGTGGTTGGGGGTCCGCCTGCCGATGTGGGGGACACGGATTCGTGCTCCGGTCTGGGAGGATCCCGCATGCCGCGGAACGGCTGGGCCCGTGAGCCGTGGCCGCTGGGCCTGCGCGTCCGGAGCCTGTGCTCCACAGCAGGAGGGGCCGCAGCAGTGAGAGGCCCGCGTACCACAAAAAAAAAAAAAAACTGGGTATCACTATATTGTACACTTGTAACAATATTATACATCATTTATAATTCAATAAAAAAAGTACTATCATTAACTCTCATATGTTATTTTCCATTTGTGTTAACATAAATTCGATAATATCCACAAAAAATTAATTTACCCGTTTTGAGATCATTAAATCTTAAGAGTAAACTAAGCACACCTTAAATATGGCTGCATCTCATAAAGACAAGTGTCTTTACTTCGGAGTTGAAATAATTGATTAGGCAGTTACAGAAATACTAGTAGTTGTGTTTTTGGTAGAAGCTTAATTATTTGAGCTATATATAATGCCACTATTTATCAAGAAAAGTGTTATTAGGCTTACAATTTATAATTCAGAACCATAAATAACTTGTTTTACAGTGACAGTACATACATATATGGTTGGTTCTGGGTAGCAAACGAGAATGAGTAAAAATTAACATAGCAGTGATTTTAATTTTGTTTATAACAAATTGAATTCTTGGCTTATTTCTGAATTCTTACTTAAATTTGTTTCTTGTATTACGTTCGTGGCTACACATATGGGCCCTTGTTTCATTTCTTTGAAAATTTACATACACGTTATAAGGTTAATTGTAGTGCAGCGCTTTTGGTCTTTGGAGCGCTTTTTCCTCATTAGGTGTCTCTGGTTGCCAGTGTTACAATCCTAAATACTTTTTTGAACAGACTACCTGTTCATACAGGAGCTGCATTGTTGTATAGCCTCATTCCTTCCGATGGGTGTGGAGCAGGATTAAAGCACACTTCATAGGGGTTCTAATTGTGGATGCCTAATTGACTTGATGAATGGCAAATGCTAAAATTTAAACACACATACACACATAAACCTGTTTCAGGGCTGATCTGCATGACAGAACAAATGCCTCACAGGTGTTGAATGCTTACAAGATAAAAGAGTAGTCTTTCCGTATTTCCCAAGAATTTTCTTTTGAAGTTTATAAGGATTTTCTGTCTCATTGTTTCTTTTCTTAAAATGGTTTATGGCAATAATCAGTTTCATCTTGGGTGCACTTTTCACTTCTAAAGGCGGACCTGAGTTTTAGAGTCGGCCAAAATTAAAAAATAAGAAAATCTAAAAGCAAGTAAATTTTCACACACTTTGGGGAGAGTAAAAGAGTGAAAAACTGCTGACTCTAGTCTTTGGCCTAGTAGGGTCACAAGTTCTTTCCTTAATTCTTCAAGAATGATTTGATGCTTTACTAAGTACTTTCAAGGTCTTGTGAGTTTGTCATCATTACCTGGAAAAGAAGGAAGCTTCTCCAGCTATGAACTTGACAGATGGAAGAGATTTTTTTAAAAATCAAAAGATCACACCAGTTTTTATTTTTAACAGTGAAAAAATAATGTTTCCCTTTATTATAATAATTTACATTTTAACAGTATTCCAACTCTTAGGGTAAATATTTTTCCATAATTTTTTTTTTAGCTTTTCATTTTGAGCTTATTGTAGATTCACACTGTAGTATATACCCTTTACCCAGTTCACCCCAGTGGTAACATCTTGTATAACTATAGTATAATAGCACAACTTAGAAATTGACATTGATACAATCTATCAATCTTATTTATATTCTGCTACTTTTACATGCCCTCATTTGTGTGTGTGTTTTAATTCACTAACCTGTAGATCCCTGTGACTACCAAGGGTCCCTAATGCTAAGTCCCCAACCACCTTCCTCCCACCCCAACCCCTCCAGCTCCTGGCCACCCATAATCTGTGCTCCATCTCTATAATTTTGTCATTTTAAGAATGTTATGTATGTGGAATCACGTAGGGTGTACTTTTTGGGTTGGCTTTTTTTTTTTCCAACTCAGCATAATTCCCTTGTAGGCCATCCAGGTTGTTGCATATTTTAATACTTCTTTCCTTTTTATTGCTGAGTAGTACATGTGGTACAAGGATGTACCACAGTTTTGTTTCGTTTTGTTTTTTTTTAACAGTTCACTCACTGAAGGATATTTGGGTTGTTTCTGTTTTTGGCTGTTATGAATAAAGCTGCTGTGAACATTTGATTACAGGTTTATTCATAACATTTTATTTATTCAAATTATAGGCCATAGAAATGAGGGTAAATGTATCATATCAGTTGGACATTTCCTAGAGGTGAAATTTGAGATATAGGACAAAAGTATAACTAAAAAATTCTCCAGGGCCTTTACTTTTCCATAATAACTGGATTTCCTGGCATTAAATCCTTACCTCTTGGGCAGTAAGAAAAGGTGACTTCCCCATTAGTATCTATATGACTTTTAATTTCATCCCTAGTCAGCACCAGGGAGGGGGAGATTGTGGAGAAATGTATAGGTCTGTTTTCTAAAACTCTTACTTAGCTAAATGATGTTGTTCAAACAGATAATAAAAAAATCCTGTTCTTAGAAGTGACAAATTTATTAATGTTTCTATAGAAATTATATGGAAAGCTTTTCTAAATGTATAACTTATTAGAAGCCATAAACTACCAAAGACAGTCAATCTTTAATTTTTCAGAAATTAGTTAACTAATAACCATTTATTGGGGATTAACTATGCCCCAAATAAAAGAAATTCTTAAGTAGATATACAATTTTTAAACTTTCTAGGCACTATTTTTAAAAGTGAATATAACATCTACAAGTGGGAAAATTGTAGAATAGTAAAAAAATTGGTTTAGGAATCTGAAAATGTAAACACAGAAGTTTTTCCCCCCTTTTAATAATCACATTGCAGAAAATAGCATAGAGAAAATAGAGAACCAAATAGTTTAGTGTTGCTAAATAGACTTATTCTTTTTTACTTAATGATTTTAATAGCTGTGTATTATTTTGTCTAGTGGTTACATCATATTTTACTTAAACTCGTCCCTATTTTAAGCATTTTATATTTCAATACATTGTTCAATATTCTTTGTGACTATGAGTTTCTCTTTAGTTTGGATTATTTAGGTTAGAATCCAAGATGTGGGATATTGATGAAAAAGAGTCCTGTTATGTATCTGTAGCTTGCTTTCCAAAAGAATTGTGCTAATTTATAATACCTCCTGCAAAGCATGGCAGTGTAGTTTTACAACACTTTCATCAACACTGGGTATTATAATTTTTATAATTTTGCTAAGTAATTTTTGAGGTTTGGATTTATATTGCTAGTGGTGTTGGATATATTTTCATGTTTGTTTAATGGCTGTTTTTCTCCTTTTAATTATTGTTTCTGAGACTGAGGAATGTCACTCTTATTTTGTTCATATCCTTTCTTGCAGTCTCAATGCTCACCAGCCTGCTTTCTTAACAGTAATTACCCAAGTCCCATAGGCAGTAGTCTTCTATTTTGTATTGGACTCAATTAAAATTAAAAATACATATAACACACGTAATACATATCTTGAGCTAAAAACAGTACTGCCTTATGTTAAGTACTTTTTTGTAAGCAATTGTGTTCCTAGTCCCGGACTTCCTGACACAATATGTTTTAATCCCAGAAGATTTGAGCCTACATAAGCACTATTGCTGTTATCAAAATACATAGGCTGTGCCAGAACATAACTTCATTTATAGTGAACTTCTAATTACATGCTTGCCCATGCTATTAGGAAGTAACTCACTTTAGAAAATTTCATTCTATTTGGCTGTCATACAATAGACTAGGAGCAGTAATGTTGCAAATACTCTTTTGTGACCTAAGGGTGCAAGTGAGGGAAATACACTCTTCAAACTAATGGGACCTGGCTCATTGTTCAGAGGCCAGGCTTAAGTAACTTAATAGTGTAGCATTAGATTCATAAAGAAACTTAGATTAACTGCTTTTGAAACGATAAAATGTATAAATAAAATACTGAGGATTTTTTTCTTTTTCAGGTTTACAAGTAAAAGTAACCAAACTGAAAAAGGAACGAATTTTGTAAGTATCAGCATATATAACACTGATGTCCTATTTATAAAGTAATTGATATTGATGTCCTATTTGAATTCAGTGTTTTATTTATAAGGAAGTTAGCTTTACTTAGTGTGGACCTTGTGTAGTTGACAGCGAGTTATTCAGAATTCTAAAAAAGAATAATTTTGAGTATAATCTTAGTTAATATTTGCATATATTTATATTTTAACATAATTTTAATATGTGTATAATCTTTTTCCTTAAAATATTTATTAAGATGGAAACTGATCTATAAATCATTTTGATCTGTTAATGGCATTTTTTTCTCAACTATGACTGATACCTGGAATTTAAGATGCTACAAGATGGGGAGCAGAATAAGTCTGGGATTTCTAACTCATATAAGAAATGGGAACTAAATGGATATTCTGAGACCACTTTTAACTAATTTGAAATTACCAGCAGTTCCCCTGAATTGTTTTGGTTATTAAGCCCAGAATCAGATCTGATTTTCTAAGTCAGGAGCAGATTTTACTCATGGTTCTTTAGACCTTCCGCATTCAGGAATCTGAAACAGATGGCATAATAGAATGTTATTACTCATAACAAAAATTAATATCATTGTGACTAATAATAATTGCATTTGCTTTACAGTATATACCAGTAGGTCTCAGTTCCTTCATATTCTAAAGCTTCCAAGACTGTAAGCAGAAGCTGGAGTTACCAACCACTCATCAAAACACACCTCACTATTTTTGCTAATCTGAAAATAGAAATTGTGAAGTTTTCCATTACACCTGTAAAGTCATGTTTGGAAGATGACCTAGATACAGAAATGAGAAATCATAAATTTTTAAAACAGTTTTTTTGAAGAATAATTTTATGATTCTTAATTACTGACACTTTTAAATGCTTTGCATGTTGAAAATGTACCTGTTCCTACCTTAAAGGTATCATTTTAAACATTTAAATTTAAGATGTATATCTTATTAGTTTATCATATTTTCTTACTGTGAGACCAAAAAAACACCAGAAGTGACTTTTATGGTAAAGAAGATGTATCCTTTCACATAGAAGGCCCAAAGTAGGGAGATTCTAGGACTGGTTATCACTTACTTCTATCTTTCTTTGCCATCTTTAGTGTTCAGACTTGCCCTGTTAGTCTTGATTCACTTCAGTATGTCAAGCTGGCCGTCATCATTCTAGTTATCACTTGCACAACATCTTTGTGTCCTTTTATTTTTACTAATTATAAAAGTTTGTCAGAAGCAGCCCCCAGCAGACGTCCTCTAATTCATTGACAATGTTCATTCCTAAATAATAACTGGCAAAGAGAATTGAATTAACATGATTGGCTTACACTAATTCTGACACTACTTTATATGTATTCTAGGATTAAGTGAATAAGTAAATATATTGTTGATAAGGAGGCTTTTCCTCAGTGGTGAAATTGTTTTTGAGTGGTTTGAGATTAAAAATTATGAAATACACTTATTCTGTTGTTTTCATCTTCACCTTTGCTTATAGCCCAGCTAGTGATGGTGGCTACAAACATTGTTAATCAGAAGATGAGTATGTACTATCAGTGACTTGGTATGCTGATTTAACACATACTACACTAAATAGCTAATTACTGTTTGTTGGAGTTATTCTACAAGTCTCCTCTTTTATATATAATAATACTGTATAGGAATTCTTGTTCCCTCTTACCATTATAATACCCAAAGTATAATATTTTGGAGTTGATAAGTAGTCAGACAGTGAGCTCTTTATATTGTACCTTGGTTCAGTGTTGGAAGTAAATGACCTTGTAAATCCTAGATTAACAACCATTGATTAGAATGACATCCTTTAGAATCAAAATGTTGGTCAGTTTTTAGAAACACTGTGTTTGCTATTTGATTTTACATTTTAAACTACATTCACTAAATGTTTTTGAAGGAATTTAGTTTTATTAAAAGTGGATCCTTCTTGTAGACCTAGTAATTTTATTTTCTAAAATGTTACTATTTTAAATGATAGATTTATAGCTATAGAATAGTATTTCCTCTTAGCTAGAATCAGAATCATTTCCCTGCAGATTGAATGATTAGGCATAGTTAGAAATGATCTAGGGCCTTCCTGGTGATCTAGTGGTTAAGAATCCGCCTTCCAATGCGGGGGACGCAGGTTCGATCCCTGGTCAGGGAACTAAGATCCCACATGCCGCGGGGCAACTAAGCTCGTGCACCACAGCTACTGAGCCCACACACCACAACTAGAGAGCCCACGTGCCACAACTAAGACCTGATGCAGCCAAAAATAATAAAAATAAAATTTTTTTTTAAAGATGTAGATTTGCTTATAACAAATGTACTTTTTTTTTAACTGAGACTTTTTGTACAAAGTGTATTTCTCCATACCTCTAACCAAACAACCACATGAAAAACCTTTAATTCGTAAATGACTTGAATATTTATCAAAAATCACCTAAAAATTTCTGAATCTTAAAGAGTGGAAACACAGCTGGTTGTTCAGTAGGTGATAATAATGGTTTACTTCACTGTATAGTTCTCAGTCATTTGATCCTCTTAGCAACCTTTTAATATATATTGTAATTACTCTGTACCTGCCTACCTTAGGTAGCTTGGGGTTACACATTTTGGAAGTATGGGTAAGTAACTAAATCCCCTGAGTAATCAGAGAATTAAAGGGATGCTTTATTTTGTAGAAGGATAGGTCATTGCATTGTGGGACCAAGAACTCAGATTTGCCTGTATGACCATAACTCTCCAAGTATATTTTATGATAGACAGTCAGGGTACAGTAACAGGATGTCTGGTCTCCATATTGTTAGAGCAGCTTTATTTGTGAGGTATCTCAGTCCTAGGGATTCCCACCTGGAAGAAGCAATTAGAAAAGAAATCAGTAACTGTACTATATTTGTCTATCACTTAATTGCTTTAGACTTGTGTTTTGATGATAGTTGTCTCTGCACATGACTAATGCTCCTCTTTTACACAGATTCATTTACAAAATTACACATGTATCAATAGAAATGTTGACTGTTGAATTTTTGTTGAATACTCCCAAAATAGGATCAGTGAAAACCTAGTGCTGCTTCTGAATTAAATACATTTTCTAGAAGTATTAGAAAATTTTTTTACTATTAGCTTCAGCTATTACTTCCACAATTTCAAATATACATACATATGCTACCAGAACAATATTTGTTGTATAGCAGGAGGCCACTCTTAGATGTATTGGCAATTCAATATCAAATATTCAATCAGTATATAAGAAGTACCCTCGTATTGGTATCTGACATTTTGACTTAGTTGTTTTGCTTGTCTGTTTTGTTGCCAGTGACGTTACATTCTGTGTTTTAGCAATTCTGACACAGTCATTTGGACATCTCCTTTTTCTGGCAGACTGGTTTGTCACCTTTATTTGATTTGATATTTCAGACCCTTGAGAGGGCTGGGAGAAGATATTTGAACCACGGTATTATCCTGTATTTTCAGATTCCAGATGACACAGAGAATCCTGATTTCAATTTCTAATGGGTTTTCATAGAATTAAAATATATGCATACTTTATATATGTGATTGTTTGAAATATAATGATGGAGAGGTAAAATATGGCACAACCTTGGAAAGTAACCGGGTAGTTTACTAGAAGAAAATTTTAGGTGTCTTTCTTTTTTCCTGACTCAAATCAAAATGGTAAATACTTAAATAGAACTTAACTGTGTGCCAGTACTGTTCTGTGTGCTGTATATTCATTAGTACTTAGTCCTTGCAAATGTCTCATGAAGTAGATACTACTAATGTATCCACATTTTTTGAGGCACAGAGAGTTTAGGTTACTTGCACCAGCTCACACAGCTGGTACGTGACAGCTGAGATTCAAACCTAGGCTTCAGGATATAGGGTTTGTGTACTTCTACTTCACAGTAAACCCTGGCTTAAAAGTAATACCAGGTAAAAGTTTAAGCAACACAAAAATTAGTAAAATAGAAAGTACAAATCCCTCATAATTGGAATAGGAATGATATGAGTGGAGTTACCTATTTACATTATTGAATGTAGATAAAATAATTAAAAAAACAGTAAGTGTACATTTTAATAGCAGTTTTGACAATGTTGAGTCAGTGGTGGCATCAGAATTTACCCCTTCATCTGTGTTCCAGCATTTGTATAATGAATACCTGGTGCTTAGGAAGATACTTCTGTAGAACATAAAAATACTGCAGAGCAAATTCTAGTATAATTTGAACTCTGATTAACAAGATATTCAAACCTCACCTTCTAAGTTGTTTGTTCTGATACAACGAATTCATAATATGTAAGTGGTGAGATCATGCTTTGGAGTTCTTAATGACAGAATAGTTTTGTTAGAGTATTTTTCCATTTAAAAAAAAATGACTTATTTCTTGACTTTTAGAGATGCACAGAGACTAGAAGAATTCTTCACCAAAAATCAACAGCTGAGAGAGCAACAGAAGGTCCTTCATGAAACCATTAAAGTGTTAGAAGATCGGTGAGTCTGGTTCTTGGGTCTTCTTGTGTAAGAGGTGATTTCCCTCTTAATAGAGAGTATACATTGGTTTTCATTTGTAATCAGTTCTGAGACTTAAAGTGATCTTTTTTCCAACTCTGTGTCAACTTTGGATAAATACTTTTTGAAATTAAAACAAACTTACAGGTTTGTTTTTTCATTAATTACGGCAGTCACATCAATTTACCCTTTAAATGAAGTTTCTTTATCTGGTATTTGTTGTAGGACAAGCTCAAGAGTAGCAGTGTTCTAATACATTTGATGCCTTCATTCCATTTTTACTTCTAAATAGGTGGAAACTGCTTGACAATTCTGTTCCCGTCTTCTTTTTTTTTAGTTTATTTATTTTATTTGTTTATTTTTGGCTGTGTTGGGTCTTTGTTGCTACGCACAGGCTTTGTCTAGTTGCGGCCAGCAGGGGCTACTGTTAGTTGCGGTGCGCAGGCTTCTCGTTGCAGTGGCTTCTCTTGTGGCAGAGCACGGGCTCTAGGCACGCGGGCTTCAGTAGTTGCAGCACACGGACCCAGTAGTCGTGGCTCACAGGCTCTAGAGCGCAGGCTTAGCTGCTCTGCGGCATGTGGGATCCTCCCGGACCAGGGCTCGAACCCGCATCCCCTGCATTGGCAGGCGGATTCTTAACCACTGCACCACTAGGGAAGCCCTATTCCTGTCTTATTTTCTTACTCCTGCCATTCTCTTTTCTTCCTTGCATATTTCTCCACTTTCAAGCATTCTAGGGATTCTTTTTACTGAGTATTCCCAAGATAATGCCTGTTACTTCACCTTGTGTACAGAATTTTTTCTTTCCCACTCCTTTGAGGTTAACACTCTACATTAGAAAAGGCTTTCAGATTTTGCTGTTTTCCCTTGTCTGAACTATAAGTGCTATTTAGGAACTTGAACTATTTATAGTAAACTATGTTTCTTGCTTTTTTTATTTATAGTTAATATTTTTCCATTATTATCATTTTTGTATATGTTACAGGAAGGCTGGTGGTTTGAATTCGCCACTGTGTCTTAGTGGTGGAATAATCTAACATTCTGCATGATGCAAACTAAAGTTGAGTACTCTTCCTTCCATGACTGCTATCTCAGTGGATGCACATTTACTGGAATAGGCAGCCTGTTGTGGGAAAAGGCTCCATATGCTTTGGAATCACAGATATGAATCTGAATTCCAACTTCACACTATCTCCTTAATTGAATTCAACAGTTAATAGTTGAGTACTTACTATGTTCCAGGTGTTGTTCTAGGGGCTAGGAATACTATCCTTAGTATGTCATGGAGCTGTTACTTAATTTTCAAAGATTGGGAGTGGGCCTGCAAATAAGATGATTTCAGATTACAAGAGCTGAATAAAATAAAAATGAATTATGTAATTGAGTGACTATGAGCATTGGGAAATGAAGAGCTACTGATGGATGTCAGAGATGACCTTTCTGAGGAGGTGCCAGTAGAACTGAGACCTGAGTGATACAAAAAAGAGCTGTCACTTGAGGAACTGAAGATAAGAAGAGGACAAATGCGAAAGCCTATGGTGGAAATAGATTTTGAAATATTTGAGGATTAGGACATCCACTGTGATTCTAACTTAATGAGTAAGAGGATGAATGGTAGATAATATTGGAAAGGTGGGAAGTAACTAAATTCTGTAGGGACATCAGAAAATTTGGATTTTACTTGCATTGGGAAGCCATTGGAGGGTTTAAGCAGGGGAATGCCAAAGGGATACAAGCAGGTACTGACAGCATCTGTTATATCCAAATGTAGATGTCGAGTAGGTAGTTGCATATGTGAGTCTGGAACTAACGAGAGAGGTTAGAGCTAGAGAAACAAATTTGAAAATCATCAACTGTATATAAACAGCATTTAAAATCTTGGGACTTGATAAGATCTCCTAAGGACATCTTTAAAAGTATAGGAAAAGAATAGAAGAGGGCTCAGGGCTGAATCCTTGGGCATACTAATTAAGGTTTAATGAAGAATAAGGACCCAGCCAGCAAAAAAGATTGAGAAAGGAATTATCAGAGTAGGAGAAAAGCCAAGAACATATGGCGTGACACTAACAATACCTTCTTCACAGGGCTGTTTTGAACATTAAATGAGATAATGCAAGTAAAAATACATAATGGACGCTTAAAAAGACTTAAAATATCCCTCCTGTTTGGTGAATATGATTCGAACCTCTAGTGCTCTAGTCTGTAGTCCCTCTCTCTAGCTGAGATATCTGGAAACTAGAAAGCCATCTGTCCGTCTCACTCTTCCCTAGTCCAGGATCAAAGAGGAAATCATCAATTACTCTTCCTTCAGTGTGGTGCGGCATTTCCTTCTGTTTTCTCTGGATATGTAGTACAGGATTGCGCAGGAAGAGTGGAGAGCACATCTTTCTCAGCCTTCAACTCTCCAATGATTGAAGCACCTCCTTCTCTTACTTCACCATATTTTTTCTCTCATCTCTACTGCTCCACTACTTTCTACAAGCGATGAGGTTCTTCCTTCCAAGAGATTAGCAACTTTCTGTTCAGTGATTCCCAAGGATAGAAAATTTTAAGTCTGAGTTCTCTAAGAAAGCAAACATCAAGATGACATTAGATATTCGAGAGATTTTGGGGGGAAACATACCTGTAAGGTAAGTGAAGAAGGAGCTGGAGGAGGCTGGGAGAGCTGGGAGATGTCCATGCATCTACCCCTTTTGAAAAAGAGAGAAAAAGGAAGGTCTTAGACTGCACTGCAGTTTTAAGAAAGCTTTGGCAGGGCCAAAGTTCTGGAGCCATAGTATCCCTGCTCTACTCATTCATTGGCTGGCTTCTGACTGTGGGATGCCTGGTATGTTCACCTGTCTGGCGGGTGAAGGATTTCAGAGCACAACAGCTGGAGGCGGTGATTTTACTTCCCACAATAGGAGATACGTTTTCATGGTTGTCACACTCAAAGACTGATTGTGTTTATTTCCAGTATTCTTTCTGTTTAGTTGATCATTAGCAAGTTGTTTAGGACTCAGTACACTGAAAAAAAAATCACAAGGTAAGGTCTTCATTATGTTTTACACGAATTGGCTTAATACAGTTCGCTCTCCATTTCATCCCCAAGATATAGTGTTCTTCATCTTAGCTCTTGAAGACACTCCTTTCTAATATCTTCAGAACATTTCTTCACTTTATGATTTAAAGTTTTGGCTGTTCTTTTATTCTTTGCATCTTGTGCTTCTCTTCTTAAGTGAATTTTTCTTCTCCAGGCTCATTCTGAGAAGAAATGTTAGTGGATGAGTGCCCCTACCCTTCCCATTGAAGTATTTTCTAAATTACCATCCTTTATTCGGTTAATATATTTAATTGTTAAAATTATCATTTTTATTCTGCAGTTTTTAAAAACTAGATTTTCTTTTTATCATCTTATTTTCACTAATTTCAGGTGGATGTCACACTTCTGTGCTGTTTCTTACCCTAAATGTTCTCTTGCCTTTCATTCTGTTCACCTTTACATTTTTAGGTAGGTGGGCCTATAATTCATTACATGGTATTAATCTGGGGGTGGGACAAGTAGTGTAGCTCATTTCTTTATTCACATGCTTTTTCTTTCCTTTCTTTAAATCTGAAATTTCCCTCTGGGATTACTTTAAGATTTGTCCCTCATTTTATGAAGCTTCATTTAGTGAAACCAAGAACAATGTAGATCTAATCATTTTTTTAATGTAAGATCTGCTAGTTTTGAGGGCTCATGTTATACCCAGCCTTCCAGCACTTAATCTTCACCTTAACACTGTGAGGTAGATGATAAATCTGTTTTACAAATGAGGAAACTATGCTGACAAAGAGTTAAGAAACTTTCCCAGGATCACATAGTTAATGGATAATTAGGTTAAATTTGCCCCTCAAACTTCCCAATTTCTACTGTTTGACGATGCCTTGTCTGTGTGTTGTCTTAATTTTATAAACGTTTAAATGAATTACAGCTTAACTGATTATCTCAAAGTATTTATGCTTGATATAAAGTTACCAAAACAAGTACTCTGAAATATTAAGTCTTCAACATTGCCTATTATCTAGTCTTGTTTTCTTGGAAGGTTGTTTTGCTTGTTTTTGGTTCTTTTTCTTTTAAATTGCTACTAACTAAATCCTGCCTTTAAATGTCAAAGTAGGTAACATTTAGTAAGTTCTGCCTTACTTAAAATTTTACTTTAATTTTGTCATATGTAAGAATGATAATCTTAGAGCAAGCTTTAAATATCTATAAAAATTAATGTTTTGCTGAGACCTTTTAAAAGCAACATATATTTTGTTAAAATTTCTAAATGGTAATTCTGCAACTTGCTGTTTACCCTTCATAAGATGAAGCGATTCTTATTTCTTATGCTCACATTATGAAAACATCAGGAGATGTTTAGATGAAAGGAATTATTCAGTAAAGATAAATTAGATAATAAAAAGTTCTAATTTAATGTAGCTTGTTTGTGTTTTACTAGTACTGTTATTACATTACTATTTACAGGAACCATTTACAGGTTCCCTCAAGAAACTAAAGCATTTCACTTAATCTAAGAAACAGTCACTGTACTGGATAGAAGGCATTTAAAAAAGAAAAATCTGAACAAAACAGTTAAACCATAGTTGTCTGATAGATTTTAATATTTTTAAAAGCATTTTTGTCAATATTAGGAAACTCATATTTCAACTGTTGTTAAAAGGGAAAATTGGTACTCATAATCAGAGGATTTGTGGTTCTCTATTTTTGAAATACTGACCAAATGTCTTCTTTTGTCTTGCTAACTCTTCTTACTTATGGATTTGAATTTAAATGTATTCTTCAGGAGACCTTCCCAGACTTCTAGACTCAACTTAGTTGTGCTCTGTGGTTTCATAGTACTGTGTATTTCCACTTTAATGTTGTGAATCATACTTTATTGTAATTACTTTTTATTGTCTTTCTTTTTTTAGTACACTGTAAACTCTTTTAAAGAAGTGACATTATCTTGGCCACTGTTGTATTTTAGCACTTACAGTACTCACTGTAGGTGTTTAGTAAAACCCTTTTGAAAGAAAATGAATAAGTTTGAGGAAATCTTTTTAGGGTATAGCAAACAGTTGAGCATACTTGTTTATCTGGTAAGTTTTAATTGCAAACTGAAATCTTTTCTTTCTTCAGCTCTGTGAACAGGCTGGAATATAACTCAGAATGCATGATACTTTCAGCCCTTACAAGTAGGATTACTCTTCTTTCCCGTTTACCTGCTTATAGCTACTGAAATTGCATTCTCCTGTGAAATTGAGGCTGTTTTTTCTTTCTCTGACAGCAGCAGTTGAAGATAGGCAAGAGGAAAACAGTAGAATCCTGCTGATGGAATAGGAACTAGCCTGTTTTCTCACATTCATTTAAATTTAAGCTAGGATCAGTGAACAATCAAGCGTTGACTCTTTTTCACAGGTATTATCAAGAGTGGCAGTTAACTGGAGAAAACTAGATGTAATAAACAAGTTAGGGAATATTGTTTCATTTTATAACTTTATACCAGTGGCATTTTTAAACTTGGAAACTAAGGGTTTCAAGAGGTTGTCTAACATGATATCTTATGACATTTTAGTATATCAGAGTTGATTTCTTGGAAACAATAAGGTGTTCAGTTTTCAATGACAAAGTGGTAGGGTGACATTAATGCCATTTAACTCCTTCAGTGTTTTTCAGTGACCTTTCAGTGTCAGTGCTGGCCTTTCTAGCTTAGTAGTTCTGTGTATAAATTATTTACCACAATCAGGTCAACTATTTGAATGTTTATTGCATGAATCTCAAGCTATTAATTTGAATAGATCTTAAAAGAGAAATATAAAAGTGAAATGTGAAGTATGTTCAACCAATAGTTAAAATTGAGTTTCTTTTTATAACAGTTTAACAATGTCTTGGTTTTGGAATAGTTTAGAGAGAACTTTATTCTTATTTCCTTGGGAATTTTAAAGGCATAAATAGACTTTACTATTAGCTTTGGAAATGCTTGAAAGTCTGAAAACATTAAGTGTTATAGCAGAAAGATAAGAAGGTGTACGTCCTTAGTACCTTAATTCTCAAAAAAATTTTATGTAAAGTTTACTAGAATATATTTCTGTTAAATTAAAATGCTATGATGGGGCTTCCCTGGTGGCGCAGTGGTTGAGAGTCCACCTGCCGATGCAGAGGACACGGGTTTGTGCCCCGGTCCGGGAGGATCCCACGTGCCGCGGAGCGGCTGGGCCCGTGAGCCATGGCCGCTGAGCCTGCGCGTCCAGAGCCCGTGCTCCGCAGTGGGAGAGGCCACAACAGTGAGAGGCCCGTGTACTGCAAAAAAAAAAAAAAAAAATGCTATGACGAAAAAGGAGTATAACGTACTATTTACCTGATTTTACGTTTTTCGTTTTATAGTTTTTATTCAAGTAATACATGTACATTATAAAGTTGTATAATTATCAACCAATAGTTTCCACTCTTTCTCACCAATGCCTGTCCCAGTTTTTAGTTCTCCAAAGTTCTAAATGATGTATTTTCACTTCAACACTTGATTTATCAATTTGAGACAGTAGTTGTTAACTTCTTGCTATGAAGAGGAATAATTTTTCCCTCCCTCACCTATTTTTGAAGTTATTTTAGTGCTGTTTTCTTTTTGGACCTTAATACATACATTTATGCAGATATACATATTTACATAAAGATATTTTAGAGAGAGATGTGTGAACAGTCTCCCTGAACTCACCTCTGTATCACAGGAGGATACTGATGCTTTCACCCTTACCTGCATCACTCTTCCTCTCTTGCTGCCTTCTGCCTTGTGTTAGCTGAACCAATAACCTATAAATATTGACAAAGTTGATAGTTGCTATGTTCTTTTCTGTTACCAGATTTCAGTCCCTTGTATTTTGTTTACAAGTTGATTGTAGAAGTTGGAAAATAATGAGCAATGTTTATTTATTGACTATTCACTGCTGAGCCAGGATTCATTTCCTTCTCTATAGATCCATTGTCATGACCTCTGTGCCACTCAAGGAGAGTGTTTCTAATGTCCAGGTCAAATAGATTCTTTTCTACTCTGTCCCAAATCAGTTGCTCAAGTCACCCTGTAACTATTATGATAACGACGTACTTGTGTAAGTTTGCTTTGTTTTTTTTAGAATTTCTAACTACCTTTTTTCTTATTGAGATTAGAAGTATTTTCCTCATCGTGTCATTAATATTATTTAATGCCTGTTATTCTATTTGATTATAATCTTTTTTGTTCTTTTTCTTGATGACATACTTCTTGGGCTGAAAAACTTTCTGTACTAATTTGGACCATTTACTTTCTAGGCTTTCCTACAACAGCAATTCTGGAATTTCTCTCACTGGATCCCTACATTAATTCCATTACTTCTTTCAACTCATGTTAGTCAACAAATATTTATGGAGCTCCTGTCTTGTGCCAGGCACTATTTTAGACCTTGAAGATATACTAGTATACATGGTTGGAAAAATATGGGCCTGTTTTTCCTTTTTTTTTTTTTTTTTTCCTTATAGCTCACCCACAAGTAACTGCTTAAAAATGCACAGGAAGTAAATTTTCAAAGAGTCTTGCATATCTGAGAAAATGTTTTTATTTTACTATTGCATTTAGATGGTATATTGACTGGATATAAAATTCTAGCTTGAAAATAGTTTTCCCTCAAAACTTTGAAGACATTTTCTCATTGTCTGTGAGCATCCAAAGCTGTCATTCTAATGTTCATTCCTTTATAGGTAATAGATTGTTTTCCCTTTCTGGAATGTAGATCTTTTTATCCTAGTTCTGAATTTCATAATGGTGTGTGTGTGTTTCCTTCATTGTGCTGTCCAGTCATCCTGTTAACTTGAAGACTAGTATCTCTTAAGATACTATTTTTGTCTATTATTTCCTCTCTCCATTTTTGTACGTTCTTTCTTTCTGGAGCACTTCTTAGTCATAAACTGATCCTTTACAATCTTTTGTCTTGTTTTTGTTACTTGTTTTTTTCCATGTTCTGGGAGATTTCTTCTATTTTACTCTCCAACCCTATTATTGAAGCTATTGTGGTAATCACTTGTTTAATATCCGAGAACTTTTTATTGTTTGTTGATCATTTATATGTACGTGTGTATGCGTGTACCCTTTTCTTGTTTTATGTCAACATCACTTCTCATTTTTCCAGGGATACTAGCTCTTTTATGTCACTGGTTTGCTTCATACACTAGTGATCTTTGGTTGTCTGTATTTAGTAGTGTATGACTGCAATGAATTTTCTGCATTAGTTGGTATATGTAGTCTGCTTTTAATTGTCTATCTGTTTTACCCCAGCCATTCCCAATTCTCCCTCCCCCAGGAGTTTTCCTATGAATAGGAAAGTCAACTGAGGACTCTGTATATGTTATGGGAGCTTTACTTTTCAATAAGAAAATGAGGAGCTATCCTTTGACCTGGGTAGGATTTTAGACTGGGGCACTCACTCAGCTACAGCCCTATTATTATAATTTCCCTTGTGATTTCTTCTTTAACTCATTGCTTATTTGGAAGTGCATTGTTTTTAAGATTCACATATTTGTGAATTTTCCTTCTTTTTTGATTTCTAATTTAATTCCATTGTGGTGAGAGAACATACTTTGTCTGATTTCAGTGCTTTTAGACTTATTGAGACTTGTTTTGTGACCTAGAAAATAGTTTGTCCTAGAGAATGTTCCAAGTGTGCTTGAGAAGAATGTGTGTTCTGCAGCTGTTGGCTGGAGTGTTCTGTAGATGTCAGGTAGGTTTAGGTGGTAGTGTGTTCAAGTCTGCTATATCTATGCTGATTATCTGTCTGTCTTGTTCTATCCACTATTGAGAGTGGAAGTCTATAACTGTTATTGACGAATTTATATATTTCTTTCTTCAATTCTGTCAGTTTTTGCTCTGCCTATTTGGGGGGGCTTTCGTGTTGAATGCATGCTCTGCATATTTGGGGGCTTTTGTGTTAAATGTTAATTGTTATATCTCTAATAAATTGACCCTTTTGTTATAGAATTCACTGTCTCTAGTAACACTTTTACCTTAAAGTCTCTTTTGTTTGATACTAATTAATTAATAACCAGCTCTCTTTTGGTTTTTGTTTGCATGGTATTTCTTTTTCCATCCTTTTGCTTTCAGCCTATTTGTATCTTAAGATCTAAAGTGTGTCTATTGTAGACAGCATATAGTTAGATCTTATTTTTTTTGTCCTGTCTGACAGTTTCTGCCGTTTGATCGGAGTGTTTAATCAATTCATGATTAATGTTATTGGTATGGTTGGATTTATGCTAGTCGTTTGGCTTTCTGTATGTCTCAAGTCTTTTTTGTTCCTCTGTTCCTGTTTTTCTGTACCTGCCCCCACCTTGCTCTTTCTATAACTCCTATTATTGATATGATGGACCTTCTAGGATAATCTTCTAGTTTTTTTGTCTTCTCTCTTAATTTAATTTATTTAAATTGAAATAGCCACATGTGGCTGTGGCTACCATTTTGGACAAGAGTTCTAGACTTCTCCCATTGTTAGCCTACGATTCAGCATTCTCAGGTCAGTTTCTATTTGTCCGCCAGCTCCTTGCTTTTTAATTCATTTGTTTTTCTTTCCCATTCTCCCAGTTCTCATAGTCTTGTGTCTTTAAAAATATACACAGGTCTTTACTGTAGTTTTGTGGGATTTGGGGAGGAAGCAACAGTAGATGCAGATGTTCACTTTGTCATCTTTACTTAGATCTTGATTGCCCTAATTCCTGTTCTGGAATGTACTCCAATTAAACCATGTTGCCCAATTCTTTATTCCTTCATTCTAGAAATTGTAGTCCTATTAATGCAACCTATGCTCTCTAATCTTTATTTTTTACATCCATATCAACACTGTTGATATGAGTTTTACTTTTATATAAAAATCTCTAGGTTCTTTTTATTTTTTGTTTTAGTTGTATAGTTTTCATGTTTTGTCTCCTTATTTTAAAATTCATGGCATGTACTACCATGCTATGACTTCCGTAGACACTCACGTACTTAGTATCTTATTGACTTAGGTCATTGAGTTAAAATGATTATCTTAGATTTTATATTTTCTAAATTCCTAATGTGGGATATGTGTCATTTTTTTCAACGATATTTTTTCCTGGTTATATAAATAATGAAATTAGAGAAATTTTGAAAAATATTGCAAAACACTAAAAAGAAAATCTTCTGTATTACTGGTACCTACAAGGTAACTGTATTAACATTTTGAAATACACCTTTCTCTCCATCACCCACCCCTCCTGTGTAATATATGTATTTCCCTTTTCCCTTCAGCACTCACAAATAATTAGTAAAAGCTATTTTGTAATCTTTTTTCTTTTTTTTAAAAATAGTAGTACACTGTGAATTTCTACTAACACTGGAGTCTTTTTTTAATGCTGAAAAGAGCATTACTTTTTTTTAAACTTTGTATTCTTTGACCTTTAGTATTCATTCAACTAAAACTTTGTTGTTGAACACTCATTATGTGTTATATGCTATGCTAAGCAGATGCAAGCTTGCTTAAGATAAAATTCTGTCCATTGGTATGAGACTGGGTTCATATTTTGGCTCTCATAAATTAAAACAAAGGAGCTTCAATAAATAAGTTCCCTTGAGTAGAGTTTAAAATTGGCAGATTTTTACAGAATTGCCGTCTGTAGAAAATGATGTAGCATGATTTCAGCCTATTTGGGAATATGTTAAAGGTATAATAACTAGTTAATTTTCTCTGTATTTTCCAAGTAAATTCTTTAGTTCTTCATAAAATGTAAAAATCTTGAAATTCAAGTATGAATAAGTATCTTTTAGTAGTTGAAAAAAAATTTTTTAATTTCAGTTTTATTGAGGTATAATTGACAAATTAAATTATTTTTTTAAAGTATTTATCATGGTGATTTGATAAATGTATATATTGTGAAAGGATTTCCACCATTTGGTTAATTAACATATCCATCACTTCACATATTTTTTTATTTTTTGATGAGAACATTTAAGTTCTACTCTGCAAATGTTTTGTTTTTGTTTTGTAGATTAAGAGCAGGATTATGTGATCGCTGTGCAGTAACTGAAGAACATATGCGGAAGAAACAACAAGAGTTTGAAAATATTCGACAGCAGAATCTTAAACTTATCACAGAGCTTAGTGAGTTTCCTTTCTTCATTTATTAAGTATGTAAAGCATAGTATGCTATTGTTAAAACCTGTTATTAAATTGGTTACAATCAGATGGATTGTTTACATATGTTTTTCTTTATTTAGGCAAAAGTTCAAATGTTGTTTTTTCCCTTTTTGTAGATTTAATCTCATGCTTATTTTAGTAAGAACTAGGGTACAGAAAGGTTGTGCAAGTACTGTCCTCGTTGGCCTTAAAGTCTCACCGGCTGTAAGACAAGAAGCAGATTTTCTTTGGTTATATCCATATTTGCTTCTTTGGTTTTATTTCATATTAATTCAACTATTTATATTTAGTAAATTTAAATACAAAGCAGACAATTTAGTGTTCTACAAAGGTGTATTTTTTATTTTCACAATTTTTTTGGACACACTATTACAAGTATACCATTTTTAGTTTAGTCTACTTACCATTTTATGTAGGATTTTCTTACATTTATCTTCTTTTCCAAACTAATTTGGTATTTTGACTTTTTTTTTCTATTAATTATATTGCTGTCCTCTGGTTACTCAAGCAAGAATATATGAATGTGTGCTGATTGTTTTAAAAAGAGATAGAAGGAACATAGTTTTATTCTGCTCCCAGAGGTAATTACTATTAAGTATATAATAAATATCTTTACAGGTCCAGATTTATCTATCTTTCTGTTTG
>NW_006773947.1:2528877-2529382 GCF_000442215.2 Lipotes vexillifer | reverse complement strand
TTCCCTCATTTTACCCCCTCCTCTATCTTCTCTTTTAAATTTTTAATGGGATCATATCATACTTCTTGTTCTGACATATGTTATTTTATTTTAGACTATATATTAGAAGTCTTTACATGTTTATATGTTTGTTTATATATTTAGACCCATAGATTCTGTGGTTTGCATGAATGAATGCATGCATGAGTTTATTTAGGAATATAAGATTATCAATGAGTAGAAAACTATTACATTTCAATAGATATAGTTGAGATCCACAGTTATATTACCATTAGTACTTGAAATAATCTGCAGTAATGTCTACATGTCTAATAGTCAGATTTCTAGCAACTTTAACTGTCTGAAAAATAGCCCAAAACTCAACAAGCAAAAACCCTAGGTATTGAGGAATAAGACAGCATTCTTTTTAATGGCTGCATTGTGTAGATGCCATTTATTTACCCATTCTCATATTGATGAACAAGTCAATTTTTTGTTTGAGTGTTTGAGAATTTCAGTTTCCCTA
>NW_006773947.1:2490834-2528864 GCF_000442215.2 Lipotes vexillifer | reverse complement strand
TCCCTACATTCTCTTCAGTTTTATGCAAAAATGTATTAATTGACAATATCCAGTTCAGTGGGTAAAGAATGATGTACCTTTTTAATACTAGCATTCTCTTTATTACTATTCAGGTCAAGTATCTTTTTACTTGATCTTCAGTTTGCATTTCTTCTTGGGTGAATGGTTTGAATATCCTTTGTCTAATTTTCAGGTAGATAATAAAATACTTCATGAGTTCATGTTGAAAATTCAAATTCAAGACTATAGAGCTTTTGCTAACCTCTTCTAATAACATCTGTATCCCCTTTCTTCCACACTGAGAATCATGGTTCTCAAGGACACAGGGATGATAGAATTAAAATATCCCCTAACTACTCATTTTTTAATCTCATATTATAGCACAATAGTCTTAGAATAATACCACTAATAATACCCCCCAATGTGATTACTGAAAAGTTCAGGAAAACTAATTTTACATTAAAATGAGCAACAGGAAAGTCACTGAGGTCAAATCCCAAACAAAGTTATTTTATGAATAAAAATATTAAGGGCTTCATGTTTATGAATTCTTGTTGTTTCTATATCGTTGCTACTTTTTTCCCCCCGGCCTGCCTCTCTTTTTTGTTCTTACTTTTTCCAGGTATTGCATTTTGAGGATATTTGTCTTGTTATTTCATCTTTATTTTATCCTTTACTTTGTTTTTAAACTCTTTATTTCTATTTTTTTTGACCAACCTTGAAATTTTACCATGCTTTCCTAAAATATAAAGATACCCTCTTCTGAATAGTACAGGGACTTTAAAACACTTTCACTCTGATCATCTCCTTCTCCATTTACATACTGTTTATGGCCTGTATTTTTTTTTTCAGCCCTGCAAGTTAGAAACTTTTTAAAAAATTACCTTATTCAGACACTTTTTAAAAGACTTACCTACATGTGCAGCAGTTTCTTTGCTTATTATTGCTTTTTACATCTCACTTTTCTTCTGGTATTATTACCCTTTCTGATCTTTCTTTTTTTTGGCCATGCCACACTGCACCGCATGCGGAGTCTTAGTTCCCCCAAGTAGGGATCAAGCCTGCGCCCCCTGCAGTGGAAGTGCAGAGTCATAACTACTGGACCACCAGGGAAGTCCTGAGATTCATTCTCGAAAAGCTCCTTTAGAGGATAGTTGTTGGTTCTAAACCCTCAGTTTTTATCCTCAATGTTTTTATTTCACCGTTATTTTTATAAACCTATTTTACAGGATAACAATTATTTTTCTCTGGCTACTATTAAGATTTTTTCCTTAGTTTTTGGTATTCTGTAGTTTTAGTGCAATTTCAAGTAGGTTTTTAAGAAAAAAGTCTGTTTAGTATACATTACAAAATCTATTGGAATCACTTCTTTAATCATATCTGTAAAACTGTCGGCTACTATCTCTTCAAATATTGTGTCTTCTCCATTCTCCTTATTTGGGGGTTATGATGAGACCTTGTCATTCGATCCTCTGGTCTCTTAACATCTCTTTCCTATTTTTCTTTCGTCCCCTCATTTCACTCTGCTGCGTTCTGGGTAATTTCTTCAGCTTTCTTGCTTATTATACTAAGTTTTTCAGCTCTGTTAAACTGAGTTATTTTATTTCAGTAACCAAATTTTTCATTTTAAAAAATTCTGTTTGGTTCTTTTTCAAATCTGTGTAGTCTTTTTTTTAATGAAATTTCTTAAAAATATAAAAAAGTAATGAGAATAGTAAGGAATCCTTATACACCTATCACATAGATTTAATATGTTTAATGTTCATATTTTGCTGTATTTTCTTCATTTCTTTTTGAACTGAAATATTTTAATGTCAGTTACATACATCAGGAGATTTTTCCCCTAAATACTTGGATAATTTATACCTAACCACAATACCACTACCTTGCCTACCAAAGATTACCCATAATTTTCTTTAATATTCTTTAAGAGCTGGTCCATATTCATATTTCTACAGCTGTCCCTCTTGGTTTGCAACAGTTTTGTTCAAACCTGCCAATCACAGACCACACATTGCATTTGTCTTTTAATCTGGAATAAGCTCCCTTCCTATTTTTTTCTTTTATGACATTGACTTCTTGAAGACGTAGGGCTGTTTTCCTAAAATTATGCCACCTTCTGGATTTTTCTCATCATTTTCTTTATCTTGTTTCTTTATTTCCTATAAAATAGAAATTGTATCTGAAGGCTTGATTAGGTCCAGATTAAACATTTTTGGCAGCAGTACTTTATAGGTAAAATTGTCTACTTTATATTGTATCATATTAGGATATAGATATTGTCAGGTTATTCCACTCTCTGGGATTGGTGGCCACATTTCTCCATTATAGAGTTATATTTTCCCCCGAGTACCACCAAGTAGTCTAAATTGGGAGGATGGATGTGTGATACTTTGAAATCTTGCAAAAATACAATTCTCCCTCAGTCTTTCTTTAATGGTTTTAATATCCATTTGTGATTCTGGCCTGAATCAATTATTTAATTACAGACTACAAAATGATAATTTTCCATTTCTGTTATTCTTATTCTTTATCAGCTGGCATTCTTCTGTAAACAAGAATTCTCCCTCATCAGTTTGGGGCTATTGGTTACCGTGGGATGTAGTTCCTACTTGAAAGGCATGATATATCTTAATGTTTTCCCTTTAATTGCCAGTTTTCAGAGTAATATCTTGTATAATAGTTAACCTAAATGGTGACAGATAAGGTGTTTTTTTTAACATCTTTATTGGAGTATAATTGCTTTACAATGGTGTGTTAGTTTCTGCTTTATAACAAAGTGAATCAGCTATACGTATACATATATCCGCATATCTCCTCCCTCTTGCTTCTCCCTCCCACCCTCCCTGTCGCACCCCTCTAGGTGGTCACAAAGCACTGAGCTGATCTCCCTGTGCTATGCAGCTGCTTCCCACTAGCTATCTATTTTATATTTGGTAGTATATATAAGTCCATGCCACTCTCTCACTTCGTCCCAGCCTACCCTTCCCCCTCCGCGTGTCCTCAAGTCCATTCTCTACGTCTGCATATTTATTCCTGTCCTGCCCCTAGGTTCTTCAGAACCTTTTTTTTTTTAGATTCCATATATATGTTAGCATACGGTACTTATTTTTCTCTTTCTGACTTACTTCACTCTGTATGACAGTCTCTGGGACAAATGAGGTTTTGTGTGTTGTATATGTTATGTTTCATTTTGCTTTTGACATGAATGGAGCTTTCTCTTTTTTGAGTATAATAGACGTGTAATTTTATATATTCAGTGTGTGTCATTCAGTTATGTTCATTATTTTTATTGATGCTCAAATTATCTCAATCTTGTCTGTCTACTCATTTTTGGTAATCACTTTTATCATGTTAGTTTTGAGCCTTCCATCTTCTAAATCTTTAAACATTTCATTATCATATAATTCTGTTATCTGAAATACTTGGGAACCTATATATGAGTTATTTTCTGCTGACTCTAGTGGTAAGTGAATTCAGATCACTTTGGCTCCATTCCAGAAGTTCAGGCTTAAACTGGAAATCTCAAGTTCAGTCCCTCCACCAGTGCTGATACCAGTATCTGCTTGCTTACACTGCTTGGGTTTTAGCTCACAATTTGTTTTGTTTTTGTTGTTGATTGTGGTGGTGGAATGGGGAGGCTCTTGGATTTCTCTTCCTGTGTCCAGCTCAGTTGTCCTCTTGAATCCTTTCCTGATTTTTTCAACAGCTCAACCTAACCTTTTTCTCCTTGGAATTTCATTTTTTCTCCTTGGAATTTCATTTAGTGTTTTATCTGTACCTCTCTAATGCCCTTGTCACTTTCAGTTGTAAAAAATATGTTTATATAATATCTTGTCTCTCATTAGACTACACTTTCCTCTAGGTCACTGTCATATCTTCAGGTTTTTGTTTTGTTTTGTTTTTTTCCAGATCCTCCACAGGAGGTAGTTTAGTAACCCTGACGTATCGATATATAGTCAACAAATTTTTATTTACTCAGTGTAAGAAAATATGTTTGGATTTGTAAACCACTAAATTATTAACAGGTTTTTGGAGTATGATTAACTTTCTTTCTGAGAGGTTAATTGTACTTACTCTGACTTGATTTCTTTGATATATTTCTCCTCGTAAAACACATGCTTAACCAGTGACATAATATCAAGGATTGATAATTTTGTGCTGGCAGCAGTAGAAATTATAGCCCAAAACTGAGTTTCTGCTTTATAAATAAGGATGGATAGGAAACTTTAGTCAAGGTAGATTCAAACAAGGAGATGCTACTTCAATGGTATATTTAAGTTACTGATACCATAATTATTAATGAAACATAGAGTATGACTAAGGAAGAAAATTTACTTAAGTGTGCTTATGTTATACAGATTACACTGATATTCAGTGTTATATTTTATGATCAGATTTATTTCAGGATAAGTGGTGTTTGAAATTAGTAGGACTGAGTAACCAGATGGAATGCTTTCTTGTGCTCAGCATGAATAATTAAACTATACTCCCCAGTACATGAGGTACTCTTTCTTTTTTGCCCACAAGCACTACATAGAATTATCAGTTAATCATTTACGTGGAACTTGCACAACATGAGATGTAATAATCAGTACCTAGTAACAAATTAGTTTTGAACAATAGCATTAACCCTGACTAACATCATGACTTAGAATTTGAAATCCTAATTCTCCATGATTGTTGCAACTGTTGAAAGAACCTGACATACATCTTATTATAGTTATAATTTGTGCTTTCTTTTCACATTATATTTAAGTGAATGAAAAGAATACTCTACAGGAAGAAAATAAAAAGCTTTCTGAACAGCTGCAGCAGAAAATTGAGTAAGTATTTTTTCTTAATTGTGGCAGAAAATTGAATATTTTCCCCTAGCTTCTCTTTCTTCATTTTACTTAGCTTTTTGCAAACTGTAAAGATATATTAAGAGTTAAAGGTTTCATTTTTAAAAGTTATAAAGTATTCTGCAAATGAAAATATAAAGAAAATCACTATGTTTTTGTTCTGGGAGTATCTATGAAGGGTGTATATGCATCTCTTAGCTTAGTGTGTGAATATATAAAAATCAAAACATTTTAATTTAAAGCACTTTAATTTTTATAACTTTATTATAAATAACAAATCATTCAAATAAATTATTTGAAGTACTTATATTTTAAATATTTGAGTTTTGTTACCACCTTTCTAGCCTTGTCCCAGAAACTTCATAAAAACAATCTGAATAATTATTTCCTCTTATATACTTCTCAGGCCTGGAGAACTTCCTCCTTTCCCTCTCCCCCAAATTCTCATAATAAAAATCATAACTTTCATCTTGTGTTCCAGTTACTCTTCTTTGTGTTTTATGTTTATTATTTCTAATCCTCACTGTGACTCTTCAAGGTAGTTTTATTAACTCTACTTTATAGATGAGAAATCCACATCTTAAAAAAGTCAAGTAACTTGCCATGGTCTCACAACTAGTAGATAATGAGACATCACTCAGAACCCTGTCTTCTGACTTAAAAGCCTCTGTTCTTTCCATTATTTGACAGCGTCTCAAAAAAAGAATCTTTTTCTGGGTCTAGTCTGACTGATGCCAAGCAGAGTTATGGCCAGTTCTAGGTTCCCATTTATGTAAAGCTTATATAATATTTTTTAAAAGTTAGGATTCAGGATAGTGTTAATGGTTTATAGGGTTTTAAAGACTCTGTTGCATCTGAGTGGACATCTACAAAAACTTTGCTAAACTATGTAGACGTAACACTATTTTGGCTTATGAGTATTTACTGTCTTATGTATAAACACATATCACAAGTGGAATTAACATCTTTATCATATCAGTATATTTTTAAGTAGTAGTGGATGTCCAATAGGATTTTGATATTTCTCCCATGTTATCATGAATATTGGTCCAATATTCAGCCCACTGAATATTGGTAGTCAAAGAGAATTTTGAGAGGGGATAATAGATGAGGAAAGAAGGCTATCAGGCCAGACTGAGGTTATCAAACGTGTGTATGAAAATGTCACCCCTTTCTCATTTTACTCATGCTGCATATTGAAGTGAAGCTAGAACACAAATTCACAGTCTTTTCTATATGATTCCAAAACACAAAGTTTTTCTTTTTGAAAAGTTACAACCTAATCTCACTTCAACTGACAAGATACTTTTTAGTATAGTCCTTATTTGTCCCACTTCCTGTGAGCATTCCTATGCTTCACTGTGATAATATCAGTGTGTTTGACTACAGGATGGTACCTCAGGCTCCACTGGAGGTGTTTTGTAACAAGCTGTATATGCTCTGCATTACCCTTCTTTTTTTTTTTTTAATAGATCTTTATTGAAGTATAATTGCTTCACAGTACTGTGTTAGTTTCTCTTGTACAGCAGAGTGAATCAGCCATGTGCATATATATACCCCCATATCCCCTCCCTCTTGAGCATCCCTCTCACCCTCCCTATCCCACCTCTCTAGGTCATCACAAAGCACCAAGCTTATCTCCCTAGGCTATGCTGCTGCTTCCCACTAGCTATTTTACATTCAGTAGTGTATATATGTCAGTGCTACTCTCATATCGCCCCAGCTTCCCCCTCCCCCACTGCATCCTCAAGTCCATTCTCTATGTCTGCATCTTTATTCCTGCCCTGCCACTAGGATCATCAGTACCATTTTTTTTTTTTTAAGATACCATATATATGTGTTAGCATACGGTATTTGTTTTTCTCTTTCTGACTTAACTTCACTCTGTATGACAGACTGTAGGTCCATCCACCTCACTATAAATAACTCAATTTCGTTTCTTTTTATGGCTGAGTAATATTCCATTGTACATATGTACCACATCTTCTTTATCCATTCATCTCTCGATGGACATTTAGGTTGGTTCCATGTCCTGGCTATTGTAAATAGTGCTGCAGTGAACATTGTGGTACATGTCTCTTTTTGAATTATGGTTTTCTCAGGGTATATGCCCAGTAGTAGCATTGCTGAGTCATAGGGCAGTTCTATTTTTAGTTTTTAAGGAACCTCCATACAGTTCTCCATGGTGGTTGTATCAGTTTACGCTCCCACCAACAGTGCAGGAGGGTTCCTTTTTCACTACACCATTTCCAACATTTATTGTTTGTAGACTTTTTGATAATGGCCATTCTGACCGGTGTGAGGTGATACCTCATTGTAGTTTTGATTTCTCTACTAATTAGTGATGTTGAGCATCTTTTCATGTGCCTCTTGGCCATCTGTATGTCTTTTTTGGTGAAATGTCTGTTTAGCTCTTCCACCCATTTTTAAATTGAATTCTTTGGTTTTTTGATATTGAGCTTCATGAGCTGTTTATATATTTTGGAGGTTAATCCTTTGTCCATTGATTCGTTTGCAAATATTTTCTCCCATTCTGAGGGTTGTCTTTTCATCTTGTTTATAGTTTCCTTTGCTGTGCAAAAGCTTGTAAGTTTAATTAGGTCCCATTTGTTTATTTTTGTTTTTATTTCCATTGCTCTAGGAGGTGGGTCAAAAAAGATCTTGCTGTGGTTTATGTCAAAGAGTGTTTTTCCTATGTTTTCCTCTAAGAGTTTTATAGTGTCTGGTCTTACATTTAGGCCTTTAATCCATTTGGAGTTTATGTTTGTGTATGGTGTTAGGGAGTGTTCTAATTTCATTCTTTTACATGTAGCTGTCCAGTTTTCCCAGCACCAGTTATTGAAGAGGCTGTCTTTTCTCCATTATATGTTCTTGACTCCACTGTCATAAATTAGGTGACCATATGTGTGTGGGTTTATCTCTGGGCTTTCTATCCTGTACCATTAATCTATATTTCTGTGTTTGTGCCAGTACCATGCTGTCTTGATTACTGTAGCTTTGTGGTATAGTTTGAAGTTGGGGAGCCTGATTCCTCCAGCTCTGTTTTTCTTTCTCAAGATTGCTTTGGCTGTTTGGGGTCTTTTGTGTTTCCATACAAATTGTAAAATTTTTTGTTCTAATTCTGTAAAGAATGCTATTGGTAGTTTGATAGGGATTGAATTGAATCTGTAGATTGCTTTGGGTAGTATAGACATTTTCACAGTATTGATTCTTCCAATCCAAGAGCATGGTATATTTCTCCATCTGTTTATGTCATCTTTGATTTCTTTCATCAGTGTTTTATAGTTTTCTGAGTACATGCATTTCACCTCCTTAGGTAAGTTTATTCCTAGGTATTTTATTCTTTTTGTTGAGGTGGTAAATGGGATTATTTCCTTAATTTCTCTTTCTGATTTTTTGTTGTTAGTGTATAGCAATGCCAGAGATTTCTGTGCATTAATTTTGTATCCTGCTACTCTACCAAATTCATTGATTAGTTCTGGTAGTTTTCTGGTGGCATCTTTAGGATTTTCTATGTATAGTATCGGGTCATCTGCAGACAATTACAGTTTTACTTCTTATCCAATTTTTATTCCTTTTATTTCTTTTTCTTCTCTGATTGCTATGGCTAGGACTTCCAAAACTGTGTTGAGTAAGAGTGGCGAGAGTGGCCATCCTTGTCTTGCTCCTGATCTTAGTGGAAATGCTTTCAGTTTTTCACCATTGAGAATGATGTTTGCTGTGGGTTTGTCATATATGGCCTTTATTATGTTGAGGTAGGTTCCCTTTATGCCTATTTTCTGAGAGTTTTTATCATAAATGGGTATTGAATTTTGTCAAAAGCTTTTACTGCATCTGTTGAGATGATCATATGGTTTTTATTCCTTAATTTGTTAATATGGTGTATCACACTGATTGATTTGCACATACTGAAGAATCCTTACATCCCTGGGATAAATCCCACTTGATCATGGTGTATGATCCTTTTAATATGTTGTTGGATTCTGTTTGCTAGCATTTTGTCCAGGATTTTTGCATCTGTGTTCATCAGTGATACTGATCTATAATTTTCTTTTTTTGTGATATCTTTTTCTGGTTTTGATATCAGGGTGATGGTGGCTTCGTAGAATGAATTTGGGAGGGTTCCTCCCTCTGCAATTTTTTGGAAGAGTTTGAGAAGGATGAGTGTTAGCTCCTCTCTAAATGTTTGATAGAATTCACCTGTGAAGCCATGTGGTCCTAGACTTCTGTTTGTTGGAAGATTTTTAATCACAGTTTCAACATCATTACTTGTGATTGGTCTGTTTATCTTTTCTAATTCTTCCTGGTTCAGTCTTGGAAAATTGCACATTTCCAAGAATTTGTCCCATTTCTTCATGGTTGTCCATTTTATTGGCATATAGTTTTTTGTAGTAATCTCTTATAATCCTTTGTATTTCTGCTGTGTCAGTTGTGGTTTCTCCTTTTTCATTTCTAACTTGATTGAGTAGTGTCCTCTCCCTTTTTTTCTTGATGAGTCTGGCTAAGGGTTTATCAAGTTTGTTTATCTTCTCAAAGAACCAGCTTTTAGTTGTATTGATCTTTGCAATTGTTTTCTTTGTTTCCATTTCATTTATTTCTGCTCTGATCTTTATGATTTCTTTCCTTCTACTGACTTTGGGTTTTCTTTGTTCTTCTTTCTCTAGTTGATTTAGGTGTACCCTTCATTTTTAAAAAACTGAATTCTGAATCACATCTGGTTCCAAAGATTTCAGATAAGTGGTGGTTGACCTACATTAATTTATGTTCTGTGAATTAACTTAGCATATGTAGCTTATGGTACTTTGAACACATCAGCCCTGATATTTATGAATTCCAAAGATAAATAAGATAACTAGTCTGTAGAGGTTATACAGAATTAGATGGGTGAATGCCTCCAAAACTAAGGTTATAAAGTGATTTGTAACTGGATAATGTCATTTGCTTGGTCAACTGTGAATTCTCATTTGTTCAGAATTAGTTTTAGTGTTCTCAAATTCACAGATTTTTCTGTTGAAGCTCATTGATACATTAGAAAAGAAGTAAAAGCTGAAGTTTGTAATAACAGTGAAGATCGATCATATAGATGAGCTCAGGGCATGTATGTTTTATTTAGTACATGGCCTTAGAACAGTGTAGGAGGTAATGTGTGTGTCAGTTCTCTCCTGAAATTTTAGATAGTTATTCTCATAAGCCAACTTCTTTTACAACTTGTTCTCCGCAAATTCCCTTTTGCTTTCAGTCAGAAAGAAATGTAGCAAGTATTATCTTGCCTGAAATTTCCCTGAACTTTAGAAAAAGTATTATTTTATTTATACTTTTTCTTGTTAAATGCAGTAATTCTGACTCACCTAATCTGGGTTTGATGTTACAGATACCTTTCTTTTTTGTTGTTGTTTTTGTTTTGTTTTGTTTGGCTGCATTGGGTCTGTTGCTGCATGTGGGCTTTCTCTAGTTGTGGCGAGCAGGGGCTACTCTCCGTTGCGGTGCGTGAACTTCTTCTTGCGGTGGCTTCTCTTGTTGCAGAACACGGGCTCTAGGCACGTGGGCTTCAGTAGTTGCAGCACGTGGGCTCAGTAGTTGGGGCACATGGGCTTAGTTACTCCGCAGCATGTGGGATCTTCCCAGACCAGGGATCGAACCCACGTGCCCTGCATTGGCAGGCGGATTCTTAACCATTGTGCCACCAGGGAAGTCCCACAGAGACCTTTTATGGTAGGACAGTTGTTTAGTGACACTATAGTAAGAAATTATTCAGAAAAAAATTTGCTGTTATAAAGTTCAAAATATATACTCAGCTGTACCAGTCACAGAAGGCAGGTAATTAAATAAGCTAAGTGTTGAGGTCATGACTTGTTTGGGGAAATGGATGAGCTGGATGTGAAAGTCAAAGGAGTCTTCTTTTTTGTTTGTTTTTTAAAACCCAGGTCCTCGACAGTGCAAGCACGGAGTCCTAACCACTGGACTGCCAGGGAGTTCCCTCAGTGCTCTCCTTTAAATTGAATTCCTTGTATAACTTCTTTAACAAATAGCCATTGTTTGAATACCTCTTATACAGGTTCACTGTGTCCCAAGCCTATTTAATTTTAACGAGATGATACTGTTAAAAGTTCTAAGTTTGGGTAGAAGTCACTGTACAGAGTGATATTTGTTGATTCTGATTTTTGCCTTCTGGGACCATCTGGAGCAAGTTTACCCCCCCCCACCCCCACCTTCTATTTGATGGCCCTTTGTTTACATGAAGATGGTACGGGGCCCTCCTGAGTCTTAATTGTAAATAGGTAAACATACAGAGTAGATATTCTCTGTTCAATAACTGTTCTTTGTGAGACATTACTTCAAGACTCTTCAAATTATCATTTCTCTTTAATGTTTCAGTTTGTCAGTATTTTAATTAATTCAGTTGTCTTCTAGGTATAGTCTGACCCGTAGAGCAATACTGCTCCCTCCATTTTTCTGTATCTTTTTACTTATATTAATGTGGTCAAATACATACATTACTGGTGGTTCTTTACCAGGTTTACTGCTAACTAGAACCTCTAAGTCAAAGTCTTCCCTATGGCTTTATAGTAGTTGTTATGGAAACCTTATTTCAAAGGAGTCTTCATTGTAAGGTAAAGAGCACTATTGATTAAATACTATTTTCTGGGCATTGTATTACATTTTTACATATATTATTTCTTTCTCACCACTTTCCCACAAAAACGAAGTAGGAAAGTACAGTACTGTACCTACTTTAATAGAGGCTCAGAAAGGTTAACTAACTTCCCCAAGGTGACTAGTAAATGTCAGATGCAGGATTTGAACCCAGGTCTACCTCAACTTCAGAGTTTTTAAACCCTCTGTATAGTTTTGTGCTAAAACAGCCTTAGAAGGTTAACCTGCATGGTGTCAGCCTGCGTAGGTGGATTCTCTCTCTTCTGACTCACTTCAGTGAGGCTTTTTATCTTGCATTTATCCTGTTCTATTTCATTTTGTTAGATATGGCCCATTATTCCAACCTCTGAGGGTCTTTCATATGTTGATTTTTTTCCTAAGATGTATTAGGTTAACTTTTATTCTCAGCTTTGTGTCTTCCACAAATTCAATGAATATTCCATGAGCACCCTCATCAAAATCAGTAATAAACGTTGAACAAAACCTGCCTGAGGATAGAGCCCTGAGGCATACTTCCACAGGTTTCCTCATCGATATAATTCTTTGTCTGATGGTGTTCAGTCAGTTTGGAGTCTGTCTTTCTCTATTAGTACCAAGTTTGTATTTCTCCGTTTTGTTTACAGTGAGAAGATAACAAGAGAGTCACTGTCAGATGCCTTCCTGAGAGCGAGATACGCAGTAGAGCATTCCTCAGAAAACTGGCTTTATAACCCTATTTTTAAAAATTAGTCTTATTTGAATTATTGATATTATAAACTGGTTCCAAGAAAGCAGGGTATCAGACTCATTAGTGTATATTTCAGGGAACCCTTTTTTTGAAAATCAGAATGTTTAAGTGAACCTAATAGCTGTAACTATTTCATTAAATTTAAATGATATTTTAACTGGAAGTGTAAGTTTTTTGGAGGAGGAGAAAAGCTTGAATATTAGAAGCTTCTTTACAGACTCATTATGAAGGGAGACCCTGGATCCTTACAGCTCTTAGAAAAATGGACAACTAAAATTGTTTTGACAGGAATTTAAGGGGAGGCTCTCGGGCCGTTAGCAAGAAAAGTGGAAGGAGAAAGATGGCCAGTGTACATAATTAACCTAAAGCTGTGGCATAAAATTTTAACTTTTCTCAGAAAATCAGAATGAGACCTAATGCTTTAAAGAAGAAACTTGGTTAACACATGGAAAGTTTTTTTTTTTTTTTTTTTCTTTTTCTTTTATGACAAAGGACAAAGGAGGACAAAGCCAGCACTTGTTTACTTAGTTTGGACACCTCTAGTTAGAGCTGGTTTTGTGTGTGTGTGTGTGTTTGTATGTTTTTTCCTTTTGTGATCCCAGCTACTTCTAGATTGACTCTGCCAGGAAATCAGTTTCTTCTCGTGACTCATTCATGTTTCAGGTTGAATTTTTATGACTAATAGGCAGGTAGCCTGTGATGTGATTAATTAAAGTGAGGTCAGATAGATTTCATACTCCATTAATTTGTACAGGTTTCTCGTATGACTTTAGTTTACTTTGTTTTTTCCAGAATAAGATGGTAGAATTGTAGGTAGAGATTAGATATTAGCTCTAAAGATTTTACTCAGTATAGAGTATAGGATTATAGACCACAAATAATATTGATATTATCTAGCAAATTAAGATACAAATCCATTAGGAAAAATTAATCTCTTTTAATTAAAAAAAATCTGTTGGTCATATTTATAAAAATCTTATTATTCTTTGTTTGAAATATGTAGTATTACAAACTGATATGAGTATATTAGGATAGACTGGTTTTGTCATGTAAAGCCTAAATGCCTGACAGACTGATAAAAATTGGTGGCAAATAAGGTCAACGATGGCTTGACATGGGAAAGGCAGTTGAGTTAAAGTGAATTAACTTTATTTTACTCAATACCCACAATTCAGTCCAAACCCAGTCTTTAGGTGCCTTCGGGCCTGAATTGAATTGGGCAAGAACATATGCCTAGATCAGCACAAATTTATTTTTCTAGTGAAATCTGGGAACCTCTCATATTCATTCATTCAATAAGTATTTATTGGTCATGTACCAAGAACCCACTATTGCAGACACTTGTGATGTATCAATGAACCAAAAAGATCCTTATCCTCTTAGAGCTTACTTTCTGGCTGGTGAGCAGTAGACAAATCAATTATGTACTATGTTAGAAAGCAGTAACTGCTATGGATAAAGTAACAGCAGAATAACAAGGAACCAGAGTACTAGGGTGTGGGAAGGGGGTTGCAGTTTTAAATAGCATGTTCAAGGCAGGCATTGATGAGAAGGCAAACACTTGAAGAAGATGAGGTAGTTAGCCATGTGATATCTGGGGATGAGCATTCCAAGCAGATGGAACAGCTGGAGCAAAGAACGTAAAGTAGGGGTGTGCCTGGTGTGTTTGAGGAGCCTGGGGAAGCGAGGGTGGCTGGAGTAGAATGTAATGAGAGGAGTCAGGTAATGGGGGAGGAGGATGATCAGATCAATCATTATAAGGAGTTTGGCTTGTGTTTTCAGTGAAGTGGGGAGATGTGGCAGGTTTTAATCAGAAGAGTGACATGATATGATGTAAGTTTTAATAAGATTATTCTGGCTGATGTGTTGAGAGTACTGATAGTGAAGCGTGGATAGAAGCAGAAGTAGAAATTCAAAGTCTGAGTCCTACTTGTAGTCAGTCATCAGCCCCATGGTCTATACCAAGGATAACAGTGTTGTCCTGGGAGTCTGGCTGCCAGGGTTTAGATCCTGCTTCTGTTAAACGTTTTTATTTTATTTTATTGTTTATAAATTTATTTATTTATTTTTGGCTGCATTGGGTCTTCGTTGCTGTGCGTGGGCTTTCTCTAGTTGCGTTGAGCGGGGGCTGCTCTTCATTGTGGTGCACGGGCTTCTCATTGTGGTGGCTTCTCTTGTTGCAGAGCATGGGCTCTAGGCGCTTGGGCTTCAGTAGTTGTGGCTCACAGGTTCTAGAGCACAGGCTCCGTAGTTGTGGTGCACGTGCTTAGTTGCTCTGCAGCGTGTGGGAATCTTCCCAGACCAGGGCTTGAACCCATGTCCCCTGCATTGGCAGGCGGATTCTCAACCACTGCGCCACCAGGGAAGCCCTTACTATTTTATTTTAGTAAGCGACTTAACCTCTGTATCTGTATTTTCTGCTTGTAAAATGAGAGTAATAATAATACCTTATACTTAAACTGATACATGTAACGCTTTGAACAGTGCCTGCCAGTGTAAACCTGCAACAAATGTTGGTGTTACCAGTGTTAGTATTATTTATCACCCTGAATTTGTCATTTGCCAAGTCTTGTTGATTCTGTTGCCAGAGTGTTTAACACTGGTCCCTTCCTTTCCATACGTATCTTCAGAATTCCAGTTCAAACCCAGAGAAGCTCCTGCCTGAACTATTACAGCCACTACTTCCTTTCTTTCTGTCCCAGTCAATCTTGCACAGTCTTGCTGCTAGATTGTCACATTACTTCCATTCTCTAAAACCTTCATTCCTTTCCTCTTGCTTTCTAAATTATGTGCACACTTAGTCGAGGCTCTCCTTCATGTAGTTCCAGCTTGTCTTTCTCTAACACAAGTACACAGTACTGCCTGCCTTTACTCAAACTTGGAGGATCCTCTGCTGATTTTCTCTGCCATTTGAAATTCTTTTAATTTCACCTCAAGTACCACCAACTACACTTTCTACTTCACTTCTCACGGTAATATTCCCCACCTGGTACTCTAGTCATGTGAGTATTTCTCTAATCCTTGTATTTAGACTTGGAACATCAGATGCAAGGAATTATATCTCTTCCAGCTTCATACCTATGTTCTGCTGTCACTCATACCATATGCTAGATGTTTTAATAAATATTTATCAAACTGATTTTCATTCAGTTGTCCTTATTTTCATCTAGGAATGATCAACCACATCAAGCAACCGATCTTGAATCTGAGGAAGATGTTATTCCAGATTCACCAATAACAACCTTTTCATTTTCTGGCGCTAACCGACTACGAAGGAAGGAGAACCTCCACGTCCGATATGTAGAACAAACACATACTAAACTGGAGAACTCTGGGTGTGCACATGGTAAGGATTGGAGTTGTAATTTAGTTACCTGGTTCTGTTAAAAAAAAAAAAGTATTCATCTATTAGGAAGATAGTCATTTTTCAGGTAACTTACGTTACAACTGTAAGTTTAACTTCCATTAATGAAGTGACTGGGAAGGCATCTACTGCCTGTATTATGTATAGACGTGTGTTGCTCATCTGAATATTTAAACACTCAGCATTTTACAAAGGTACTGAATAGTTTTTTTTCTTTTTATTTAAAAACTATTCCTATGTGTATATATCTGAGTAGGATACATGGAAAGAGGAGATATCCTAACATTAAGTTCCACCTACTGTGTGCTGGTTATCTTGCTGATTTGAATACATTATTACTGTGTTTTAATCCTCATGACAGGTTTGAGGTAGCTACTAGCACCTTCGTTTTATAGATGAGGAAAGATTTGCTCTTTAGAGGGGTTAAGTAACCTGTCAAGTAAGTAGATGAGTCAAAATTCAAATACAGATCTTCCTGGCTCTAAACTTGTGTAGTTTCCAAGTCTTATCCACAGCTACTCCCACCAATGCTTTAACTAGCTATTTTTATTTTTTATAATATGTAGCACTTGGTGGTAAATCAAGAAATGGCTTTATAATGTATCTACTTCGTGGCTTGTCAGTGGCATATTTCTAATTCCAAGCCAGTTGACCATTTCTGCTAAATGCTTTGGAAATACCTTTTCATGTAGTCCTGAAATTTATCCTGTGATGTGATACAGTGCTTATGCCTTTTAATATTAATCTAAAAGTAAATATTTTTAAAACTTTCATCTTAACCTAAACTGTTTGTAACAAGGAAGGCACTCGAGGGAAAGGAGTATACACAGTCTTAGAGATATTTTTCTAATGCAAATAAATTGTTGACAGTAGCTGTGCCTTTTAAAGAAACAGTAGATCTTAATCTTTGATACTGGAAAATTGACAGTTTTCCCCCATTTTATATGAGCTTGCATCACCATCTAGTGGAAAACCAAAGAATTGTTAAAAACTTACACGTAATTAGGAGCTAAATTAAAATGTAAGATCATGGATTTAGAATGAACATTTATGGGCCTTTTAGTCTGGTATCAGATAGAACATGAATCACTACAGATAAGCATCGGCATAATTTAGATCATGTTTAAATCCATCTGAAAGAATATCCAGAAAAGCAAATCACAGCAATTTTCTTTTTTAGGAAAAGTCGTCTTTTGTATCTAGTAAAATGCTCTTGGTTTATTTCTTCTAGTAAATGCTCTTGGTTTATTTCTTCATTGTATCTAGTAAAATGCTCTTGGTTTATTTCTTCATTGTATGAGAATAATCTGTAACTATTTAAAACTTTGTCAATTTTAATCTTGTTCTGATCATTTTTACTTGGAATATGAAATTCTGCTTTTAAAATATGCTTTTGAGCCATGCAAATTATGTTAAAACTAATTTAATGACTAGTTACTCCTTTTCTCTTTCTAACCACCCATGTTTATTTATTTTTACATGTATACTGCTTTTTAATGATAATTTCTAGTTATAATTAGTAAAAGTCTGTTTCCCTTTACTTTGTCCTTCTTTTGGTTTTCTTTGAATTAAACCCTTAAATAGTGGAATGATTTCTGATAAAGCATGTTTCAGCTTTCCTTCCAGAAAATGAAAAGTCTAAAACAAAGATTGAAAAAGCTGTATGATGCAATATTCATTTCAAATGAACCTACTGATTTGCAATGATACACAAGGAAAAGATACATTAAAATATTACAACTCTGGAAGGCTTAGGTCAGAAGAATTTATCTGTTCCAGTCCTCTCTACCCCACTGTCCTAACTACCAACTTTGTTTCTCAGTGAAACTAAAGGAATAACCTTTTTAGAATATTCAAGTTACGTGAATAAAATGCACTTCTAGTGCATTTAAAGATAGATTTGTATTGGCTTATCATTTTTCATGATTGTTTGTTTATATGTAATCTTTTTTCCCTTAGAATTGAGAAAAATACCAAAGTCTTCAACTCATCCACAACATAAACATAATGAACATGAAATTCTAGTGGCTGACACTTGTGATCAGAGTCAAGCTCCAGTGGCTAGTAAGCAAGATACTGAGATTACTTTATACGTTTAAAATTGGTGGACAAGAGTGACCGTCTGAATTAGACAACATTTTAAAATACTTCCCATATAGTTTTGTTTGTATTATTTGTTGTTTAGCAGTCTTTTTCATACTGGAAAGTAATGTTATCCTGTTATTAATTCATATTAATTATCCCTATCCACATTAATTACAATTGCTAGTAATTTTGAGTAAATAAGGCTTTATTGTGGTTTACTCGTTCATTTAATAAATATTTGGATGCCTAATGTATACCGGGCACTAAACAAAACAAAATCTTTAACCTCATAGAGCTTACAATCTAGTTGGGGAAGAGAGAAAATAAATATATGTTAGATGGATCAGGGGCTCTGAAGAAAAATAAAGCAGAGTAAGGAGATATTAGAAAGCCTGACTTTAAAAGCAACATTTGAGCAGAGACTGAGGGAAGCAAGTGAGTCGTGTTGATTTCTGGGGCAAGGGCATTCCAGGTGGAGAAGTCAGTAAGCACAAAGGCCTTGAGGTGAGGGTGTTCTTTGGATTGATTGAGGAACATTAAGGAGCCCTGTGTGGCTGGGGCAGAGTGAGTGAAAGGGAGATTGGTTTGGGCAACTCTGTTCTTTAGAGTTGCTATTTGCAAAGAGGAGAGGGACTGGGAGCAGGAGGTTTGCAGGGTGGCTTGAGGGTAGGGGTTTGGTTTTGAGAATATTTTGTTCTCAGATGCCTGGTAGACATCCAGGTAAAGATTTTGGATGGGTAGGTGGGTGTGAATGTAGAGAAGTCTAGCGTAGAGATACAAATGGAAGTTGTTAGCATGTAGGTGGTGTCTGAAGCCATGAGACTGGATGAGATAGCCAAGCAAGTGAGTGAAGGTGGGAAAGAGAAGTTCCAGTACTTAGGCCTGAGGCACTCCATTATGTAAAGGAGTGATTCTCAGCTATTTTTTATTATCACTCCCACCTGGCCTTTTTAGACACCAGCCCCCCGCCCCACATCACTTCCCCCATGGGATTTTAATACTGCAAATATACTGTATTGAGTGTATGTGTATCTGTCATACATAAAAATATTTTTTTGGCCCCCAAGAACCATTTTCACCTCCTCGGAGGCAGTATCGCAGCTGTTGGGATGGTGATTTAGAGATTTTGAAAATGAGGAACAACCAAGTAGCCAGAGAAGAAGCTGCCAGTGAGATAGGAGAACCAAGATAAAGTGGCATCCTTTAAACCAAGAGAGAAAGGAGGGAGTGGTCACTGTGGAGAACAGTGCTGATAGGTCGCAGAAGATGAAGACTGAGTATTAACCATTGGATTTGGTCCCCTGGGGATCATTGAGTGTTTAACTCTTAATGAGAGTTGTTTAAGTGTAGAGGTGATCAACTAGACTATCATGTTCAAGAGAACCGGAAGGAGCACTTGTGAACAAGTCCTTCAGGGCCTTTTTGTGGTGAAGGGGGAAGGGAGAATGGACAGTGGCTAAAGAGAAACATGGGTCCAGGGAGGATTTTAAAAGATGGACTATTATAGCATATTCAGCATGTTTTTATGCTGATGGAATGATCTTGTAAAGAGAGAAATGAGTAATTCTGGAGAAAGAGGGAACAATTGCTAGATCCTTTAAAAAGTGAGAGGAGATGAAATGCAGAGCAAAACTGGGAGGACTGGCCATGGTTATTCACTTACTCATTTTATATTAGTAAAATTAGTAAAATCAGAGCCTATCCTCTGAAAGCTACAAATTATTTATATTAGTGTATGTATGTTTGTGTGCATGTGTATAGACAGACTGTCAGGCAAAGGCTGCAGGGGATGTTAGACTGTGTCAGAACCTTGCTTCTCAGCACTCCGGAGCCCATTTTCTTCTGCTGCTGCCAGAACTTTACTCCATCAGTTGTTCTCTTATCCCGTATCTCCAGTTTCTCTGCAGGTTCTTTCTTTTCAACATAAAGATACATGTTATCTTTTGTCTTTTAAAATAACCCCCTCTTAATTGTCTCCACTCTTAGCTAGAGCTTCTCTTCAAAGCTGAAAAAGCAGTCTGTGCTCAATTTCTCCTGTCAACTCCCATTCACTCCAGGAAGAAAAAGGGGTGCAGGGGAAGGGAGGAAGGAGGGCGGAAGAGAGGGAGAGGAAGGGGGAGAAAAGCGGACACATCCTCACACTCTCTTCTCTCACTCATTACATTGGAACTGCTCAGCAGTGGTCATCAGAGACCTCCTGGTTGTTAAATCTAGTGAATGCTTACCAGTCTTTATCTTACTTGACCTTTCTATTACATTTGACATTGCACACACTTTTTCTTGAAGTGGTGCCACTCTCCTGATTCTCTTATTGTTCATTTTTCACCTTCCATTACTGGCTGTTCTTTCTCCATCTGTCTTTTAAATGTCACTGTCCCCAGTATATATGATCCTTGGCCTATTCTTCTCTCGTTTTCTGTTTCTGGAGGAATCTTCACTTAGAGTTAGTGTTCTGCTACCACCTATATGATGATAAATTCCAAATCTATCTCTTTCCAAGACTTTTCTCTTGAATTCCAAACTGATGTATCTGCCTGCTATTGAACATCGTCTGTACCTGGATATCCTTCCACTTCAGCATGTCCAAAGTGAAACTTCCTTGTCAAACCTGCTCATCCTTTTATTTACAGTCTCAGTGAATGACAGTTTACAGACCTCTTTGAGTTACCTAAATCAGAAAACTTGGAATCATCTTAGATTCCTGCTTCTTCAACTCTCATGTGTAAATAGACTCCAAGTCTTATTGATTGCACCTCCTACACATCTGTCATGCACATTCTTCTGCACCCACATTATACTAGTTTGGGCCATCAGCATCTCTCATGAGACTCTTTTAGTAATCTAATTAGTCCCGTTGCCTATTAGTGAGTGCTTCTTGTTCTGTCAGCCTGTCTGAATCACCTTTTTAGCCCAAATATTGCATCTGTCCTCCATTTAAAAACCCTTGAATATCTCTTCATTGTCTACAGGATAAATTTTAAATTGTTTAGCATAATCTGATCCCTTATCAACCTGTCTGCGCTCATGTCCTAACTACCATTTTATCTTTTACACTTTGATTTCCAGCAGTTGAACCACATGTAGTTAGTTGCCTGAACATGCAGTTTTGTTTCACATATCACACCTTCCACATACCTAGAATCCTCTCTGCCCCCAGCCCAGTTTAATTCCTTTTTCTCTCAAGGGTCAGCTTAGTCAACACTTGGTGAGCTTTCCTTGTTTTCTCAAGGCAAATTTAGGAGTCCTTGCTCTGTGTTTAAATGACCCCTTTTATGTACCTTTAATGTTTATCACATTTTATTGCAATTTTCTTTTTACCTTTCAACTATAGCAGCCCATAAGCTCCTTGAGGACAACCTTTTCTCTTTGTAGCACAATGCGTGAAACCTAGTATGTGCTACATAAATACTTGTTGACTTATTGAAACTCTGTATACATAAAACTTTATAAAATATTTGAACACAGGTGAATTCTGTATAAATATGTGTTAGCTTAAAACTTGAAAATTATGCAATGCTGAAAATCTCTTGCACTGTGAGAGTTTTCATGAAGTGAAACTCTCATGAGTGTTTTCATGAAAGGTTACTATATAAATACGGTTTGATATTCATGCTGTGTCTTGTATCACAAGAACTCCATTTAATTATATGTTTTTTATGATTTTTTTTTCCAGTGGAAATAAGAAAAATACCTGTTAACATTCAGTTCATTTAGGAAAAATAGAAAACTAGCTGAAAAAGTTTGGCAAGTGTAGATGCTAGATACCTGCAACTTATTGCAATTTATAGTAGATATTTTGGACATAGAATTTTAAAAATTGTTCAGTGCCGTTTTGTAAAGTGGTCCTTTGAGCTTTTTCTTTCCTTTTACGTATTTTTTCATACGTCTAGTTTCTACAGTTGTATAATTTGTTTTGTTTTTTTTTTTAAACTTAGATACACATGGAAAAAGCAGTTATCCTCCTGATAATTTAGCTACAGTTGTTGCTGAAACACTTGGACTTACTGTTCAAGATGAGTCTGTAAGTAATTGTTTACTTTGGTGATAATATGAGTTAATTAGTGTCTTTTGAGGTCAGTTTTTCGAGAATTGAGCAAGAGAAAAATTATTTTATCCAAAGATTATTGGATAAAGGCCTAGAACAAAAATTGATGTGACTAGAAAAGCCCATTTATATTATTCACCCCAGGCAGTCGCAGAAATCTAGAATCTTTAGAATTCTTAGGATATATAGGTTGTGGGTTGAATCAAAATTTATATGACTTAGAGGATTTAGCAACCCTCTTCCCTCTCCCCCTCTCCTCCCTACCCTATTCCAACTAAGAGAAGACTTTAAGAAAAGTCTTAAACCTTTAGGTTGATTTCAGAATTTATTGGATCTTTTCAACATCCTTTAAACCAGGCTTTGATTTGGAAGATAGTCTGAATTCTTGGGTCTACTATAGATCCTTTAATTCATCTTTGTCCTTATAAATGCCAGTCCAATTAGACCAAATCTTTAGGAATTGAGTCAGAAATTGACCCCATGATTTTCTTTTCATTGTTTTAGTTCTTCCTTCCATCAGACACATTTACTTTTTTTCTTAATTGATCCCTAAAAAATGGAAACCTTGAATTCTTCAGTCTTAGGGAAGTTTCATTTTGGTACAGCTTTAAAACTATTCTTTTGCTTTAGTCAGTAAATGTATATATTGAAGATACATTTAATATATGTAAATGTATATTCAAACCATTGAATTGGTTTTTCACTGCATTTGAATTTTTTTTTTTTTTTTTGGTCCTTTCTAGTTTTAAATCTCTCTTCAAGTGATGGTGGGTAGTTTTTACCCTTTGAACTTTAAATGTTTTAATGGTTTTTAATTCCGTCCTGCCCATAAACCTGGCAAGTCAGTAGTTTAGACACCAAATCTAGTAAGGGAACTGATCTCTAAAGACCTGCTCAAAGTGTGATCCACAGGCCGACAGCATCTGCATCCTTGGAAATTTGTTAGAGATAGAAAATCTCAAACCTAACCCCAGACCTTACTGAAAGAGAACTTATATTTTTACAAGATCCTCAGTTGATTTGTATGCATGTTAAAGTTCGGGAAGCACGGCTTTCTAAAGGATCCTTATAAATTTGTCTCCTATAAGTATGATCAGTCATCTCTCTTCCCTTCCTCTACTCTAACTAATCTTTTTTTTTGGAATTGGCAACCACCAGTCTGCTTTCTGTCCTTATGAATTCACCTGTTCTGAATAATTCATATATAAATGGGATCATATATGTGGCTTTTGAGTCTGGCGTCTTTCACTTAGCCTCATCCACATCATAACGTGTATCAGTATTTCATTCCTTTTTAAGAATAAATAATCTTGGGACTACCCTGGCAGTCCAGTGGTTAAGACTCCACACTTCCACTGCAGGGGGCACGGGTTTGATCCCTGGTCAGGGAACTAAGATCCCACATGCTGTGTGGCACGGCCAAAAAAAAAAAAAGAGAATTAATAATCTTCCATTGTATTTATGTACTTTATATTTTATTATTGAAGGAATCTCGAGGTCCTATGAGCCCTCTTGGTGATGAGCTCTACCACTGTCTGGAAGGAGATCACAAAAAACCTTTTGAGGAATCTAGAAGAAACAGTGAAGATAGTTTAAGGTAATTTGGGGCTCTTCGGTAAAAACTTACAAACTGTCAATGAAATTCCATTACAGTGAGTTCCATATATTTAAACTGTTTCTCTCCCTCAGCTTGTTATTCTGGTTGTATTAATTTTTACTTAAAAGAAATATTTTCCCCAGTTTATGACCAATTGAGGGCTTTTTGTGTTAATGTAGAGAGATGGATATTACTTTTAGATTCTTTCTGTACTTCTATCAAGGAGTACTTAAGAGGTCCCAGCCTTATCTCCTTTAAAGATCCCATCATCCCTTCTGGGTTTGTATTTTCAAAAACTGGACATTTTATGAAATCCATTATTAGTTCAGATGAGCTTCCAAGGTTGGGATATATCTTGTTTTTACTAATTTCAGAACATCCCTTAACTAACAGTACCTATATTTATGTGGCACTTTGCTTTTTAAAAGAGCTTTCAGTATTAGATACATATATCACATTTAATTTGTCATCATAGTAACTCATTAAAGTAGGTTTTATTACCCCCATTTTTTACAGTCAACAAAAATGCAGCTTCACAAAGGTTAAATGTCTTTTTAAGACCACACAACTATTAAGTATGAGAGTCAGAGCTCTTAGCCATTCCACGTCTTCAAACTTAACCCTAATGCTCTTTCTACTACCACAGCTGTCTCCTCTGCTACAGGCAGTCTGGGTCTTGAGTTATGTTCAATTCTGTAGTATAAGAATTTTGTTTCTTGGAGTTACTCATGATAAGATTTCGTAACAGCAAAAGAATTTGGGTCCCCAGTGGGATTTACTAAAATATGATTTTATTATATAGTGAATTTATTTAAGTTACTTAGGAAAAATATTTATAGATAGGAATATCATTGTATTGAGATAGGTTTGCTGTATCATTTCCCTCTGCTTTTTGTCAGCCAAATAAAGAGAAGCCAGCAACTATACTGTATCTTAAATTTTGATTAATGGTCTGCGTCTAAAATGTGGATAAGACCTTACTATTAATAATTGTATATTAGCAAAAGTTTTCTCATTATGCTTGTCTTTTAATTTTTACCTTATTTCTTTAATAGGAAAAAAGCTTTACCACTCTTTATTTTTTTAGATTTTCAGATTCTAATTCAAAGACTCCCCCTCAAGAAGAATTGACTACTCGGGTATCATCTCCTGTATTTGGAGCTACCTCTAATGTGAAAAGTAGTTTAGGTTTGAATACAAGTTTGTCCCCTTCTCTTTTAGAGACTGGGAAAAAAAACCATCTGAAAACAATGCCTTTCAGCAACACTTCTAATTCTAGATCAGAGAAACCTAGATTAAAATCTGAAGATGGTGCCCTTTTCACACATCATAATATTGGGGCTGAAGTGAAGAATATCACTAACCAGTCATCTTCTAATAAGCAGATGCTTATAAATAAAAATACAAGTGAACAGGATAGTATTGATCACATTAAAGATACTGTTACTGATAAACATGTGGTACCCCTGAAATCACTGGGAGGCCGAACCAAAAGGAAGAAAATCGAAGAAGAAAGTGAAGATGAAGTAAGCTGCCCCCAAGCCTCCTTTGATAAAGAAAATGCTTTTCCTTTTCCACCGGATAGTCATTCTTACATGAATGGAGACTATGTGATGGATAAACCTCTGGATCTGTCTGATCGATTTTCAGCTATTCAGCGTCAAGAGAAAAGCCAAGGAAGTGAGAACTCTAAAATCGGATTTAGGCAAGTGACTCTCTATGAGGTTTTGAAGCCTGTTCCAAAGGGTTCTTCCTCAAGCCGTAAGGCCTTGAGTGGGAGCTGTGGGTTAACCAGAGATTCCCCAGAAGAGCCCAGCAGTTTACAGGAGTCCCTCCTCCAGTCCTTGAATAAATCTCCGGATAATAAAACACTGTTACAAATAAAGGAAGAAAATTCTATCTTTAAAATCCCTCTACGTCCACGTGAAAGTTTGGAGACAGAGAATCTTTTTGATGACGTGAAGGTTTGTGTTAAATGTTCAAGGATTTTGATTAAAATGGTTGTTTGTGATTTCTCCTAGATGTTAATAATTCTTTCTGTTTTAGGGTGCTGGTTCTCGTGAGCCTATAAAAATAAAGACCAGGTCAGTCCATGGAGCATGTGAACTTGCATCAGTTCTTCAGTTAAATCCATGTAGAATTGCTAAAACAAAGTCTCTACAAAACAACCAAGGTATGTACACTATAAATAGCATTTCTACTTTTTTAATGACTTTAAATTGAGTATTGTAATATATTATGTACATTCTTTGGATAGACTGAATTATTTTCAGAAAAAATATCTTATCCCTGTGTGTTTCTGTGTTTATAGCACAATTTTTATTGGTTTCACTTTACATGTGATTTTCCTGCTCTTCTGCTTTTTGAAAAAACAGACATCTTTAATACCTACTTTCTATAGGTGATTTTATAGATTTACCAGTTCTATGTAGTTGTTTCTTATTTTCTTTACAAAAAGAAAGCTTTAAAAAATTTAAACTATACAGATTTTTAAAATATAAAAAGTAGAAATTTATCATCCAAACCTTGTTCCTCACCCCATAGATAGCCTGTCCTTTTCTTTGCATTTACATGTATATCTGTAAACATTTGCATATGCTAACTCTGTGTTTAACCTTTTGAGGAACTATCTAACTTTCTTCCAAAGGAGCTACAACGTTTTACATTCCCACCAGCAGCATGTGAGGGTTCCAGTTTCTTCACATTTTGAGGGTTCCAGTTTCTCCACATTCTCACCAACAGTTGTTACTGTCTGTCTTTTTGATTCTAGCCACCCTGTGGGTGTGAAGTTATATCTCAGTTGTGGTTTTGATTTGCCTTTCCCTGATGGCTAATGATGTTGTGCATCTTTTCATGTACTTACTGGCCAGTTGTATATCTTCTTTGAAGGACTGTCTATTCAGGTCCTTTGCTTATTCTTAATTGGAGTAATTGTCTTATTATTGAGTTGTGACAGTTCTTTATATATCCTAGGTACAAGTCCTTTATCAGACAAATGATTTGCAAAACTTTTCTCATTCTGTGGGTCCCATAATGTTTTAAAGTGATGAGAATTTTTAAAATTTTTTTTTATTTGTGCATTTTTTTCTCCTTATCTTAAGATGTATCCTTTGAAAACATCCAGTGGAGTATAGATCCAGGAGCAGACCTTTCTCAGTATAAAATGGATATTACTGTAGTAGATACAAAGGTAAGTTAGAAAATAGAACCAAAGCCCATGTGGTTATTCTAGTGTATTGTTAGTCACCCTGCTGTCCTGACTCACTCTGTGACCTTGAGGGAATCACATAACCTCTTACAGCCTTCATGTATTTATTCAGAAAACTACGAAATAATAACACTTATTATGCCAACATTATGCTATTTTTGAAAGTGTAATAATAATAATACTTTCTGACTTTAGAGAACTTTGCTGAAAAATATAGTTTTAAAATAATATAAAATGCTAATTACATATTTTAAATAGTTTTATTTTTTATCAAAATAATCTGTCATATGCCTTGATTAACTTAAAATAATCTACCTTCAAGAAAAAAAATTTCATTTTTCCCAGTTGGCTAATTTTTAAAATACTGTGTATTTTTTCATTAAAATTCATAGCAGAAATAAATTTTTTGGTTTGTATTTAGGTTCTTCATAGTTTGAAAAGTTCTCTTTCACTTGGTAGCATATTAATAAAGTACGTAACAGTTGCTAGAGTAATAAGTATCCATTAAGAAATCAAATTTGACTTGTGAACTTTTGTTCTTAGTGTACATTGATGTTCATTTCTGTGAAGCAGATTAGGGAAGAAAGGAAGCTCCAGGGATCGTGGTAACACATAGTTCTCTCATGCTTGGCAGCAGTCCTTTTCCTAGGCTTGAGAGACGATGCTTGTATATCAAAGCTAAAAATGGTTTATAGGCATTTAAACCTAAATGTATCTATATTCCTAAAGGGTAAAAGTAAATATTAGTTAATGCTACTGAAATGTAAGTGTACACTTAAAAATGATGAAAATGGTAACATTTATGTTATGTATATTTTACCCCACCCCCCCAAAAAAGTAAATATTAGGACGTAAAGGAATGATTGTTAAAATTTTGAATTTTTAAATATTTATTCAGGATGGCAGTCAGTCAAGATTAGCAGGAGGAGAGACAGTGGACATGGACTGTACATTGGTTAGTGAAACTATGCTTTTAAAAATGAAGAATCAAGAGCAGAAGGGAGAAAGAAGTCCAAGTAAGATTTGATTTTTTTTAAAAATTTTAATACAAATGTGGAGGGAAGTTTATAGACATACCATTGCACTGATGAGTATAAGTGACCTCTTCACCATAAACTAGTTTTTTTTCCCCCCTGTTCTCATAATACTAGATTCCTCTTTAGTAAAGCTTAGTGTCAATATTTCAGGAAAAAAATCTTTAGTAAAAATAATTCTTATTTCTAAAAGAATTCCAGGGGTCAGCAAACTGCAGCCAGCTACCAGTTTTGTAAGTAAAGTTTTACTGGAACACAGCCTCACTCACTTATTTATTGCCTACGGCTGCTTGTTGAACACAGCAGCAGAGCTGAGTAGTTTCTGCAGAGACCTTATGGCCCCACAGGCCTAAAATATTTACTGTCTGACCCTTTAAGAAAAAGTTTCCTGATCCCTGGTTTAGATAATTTTTTTTTATAAAAGGTGTAAAGGGAATCTTGAGAGTCCTGTTTTAGAAATACTATTTTCCAAAGCAATTTGGTAAGGAAAAAAGGAGGATTCCACTGAGAGGTATTAGTATAGATTTGCAAATTAGCAGTAAACTAAGAATGATAGTGTATATGATGAGTGAGTGACTCTGCCATAGTCTACTTCTATAGAAAAGGAGATTTGGCAAAACTAGGAGTCTGCAGCCCTTTGTAGTGAGAAACTGTTAATTCTTCATCTAAAGCCTTGATTTTCTGAAAGAGGTGGGAACAATGGAAGGATTTCATTTGGCACCACCTTAGCAACATTCCTAACTACAGAGGCATATGACATGAGATCAACTAGACTGGAAATAGTTGACATTCATCACCCTTCTGTGTTAAAGAGTTAGGACCTGCCACGTGAGGATGCAGGGCTAAAAGCAGAGGCCTTTTCCAATGATCGTCTCTTAGAATTGAGGACATTCAGACTGTGTGTGCATCTTCTGCTGAATATTCTCTAGTCTACCTGCTTAGGGCCCAGTAGTAAAACAGCCAGTCTTATCCTTGCTTCTTAAGAAACACCTTATCTCTTGCTGCCCCAAATGCAGTAAGTGAGAGAAAATTTTAATAGCCTTTGCCTTAATTCTGTGTTCTTGAGTAATGATATCCATACAATCAAAGTACCTGGCTGCCTACGTTGAGAGGACAGTACCTATTAAAAGTAAACCTTAACCAGGTGTCCGCCCCTCTGGTGAGACGGGGCCGGAAGATGCTCTCCTCAGCTCCTTGCCTGGGTGGGCAAGTTAGGCTCTATGGCTGGCAGAAATCCTCGTTTGAGGGTCCCACCGAGTTCCCCGGTCAGAGTGCTGCAGCTGAGCAGCTGCTTGGGACTACTGCTTGGGTGCTGCAGAAAGCCTTTTTGGAATCTGACATGTTATCACTTTGGGACCGTTGGCCAGCTGCTCCTGACTTGGCCACATGAAGGCTCAGACTGTCCCAGTCTCTGAACTGAAGAGACCAACACTATTAGCATATCTCTCACTACCATGAATAAAAGGTATTTCAGTGAAGAGTATCAGGAGGACATCTACAAATCCCAGACAGGCATGTGCAAGCTCTGAGGAAGGGGGGAATAACCCAGTGTATCTAGGTGACCTTTGGAGACAGCTGTGACAGAGCCACAACTGGGCAGTGGCTGACACCCAACTCATGGCCCACCTTCTCCTGCCATGTGGCTGACAGGGTCTTGGTGCTCTAGCAGGCTGTCAGGCCTGAGCCTCTGAGGTGGAAGAGCCAAGTTCAGGACACTGGTTCACCAGAGACCTCCCGGCCCCACGTAATATCAGTTGGCGAGAGCCCTCCCAGAGGTCTTCGTCTCAATGCTAAGACCCACCTCCACTCAACGGCCGCAGCCTCTAGTGCTGGACACCCCATGCCAAACAACTAGCAAGACAGGAACACAACCCCACCCATTAGCAGAGAGGCTGCCTGAAATCATGCTAAGTTCACAGACCCCAAAAAACACTACTAGACACAATCCTACCCACCAGAAAGACAAGATCCAGCCTCATCCACCAGAACACAGGCACCAGTCCCCTCCACCAGGAAGCCTACACAACACACAGAACCAACCTTACCCACTGGGGGCAGACACCAAAAACAACGGGAACTACGAACCTGCAGCCTGCAAACCCCAAACACAGTAAGTTAAACAAAAAAGAGAAACACAGCAGATGAAGGAGCAAGGTAAAACCCCACCCAACCAAACAAATGAAGAGAAAATAGGCAGTCTACCTGAAAAAAGAATTCAGAGTAATGATAGTAAAGATGATCGAAAATCTTGGAAATAGAGTGGAGAAAATTACAAGAAACGTGTAACAAGGACCTAGAACTCAAGAGCAAACAAACAATGATGAACAACACAGTGAATGAAATTAAAAATTCTCTAGAAGGAATCAATAGCAGAATAACTGAGGCAGCAGAACAGATAAGTGACCTGAAAGATAAAATAGTAGAAATAACTACCACAGAGCAGAATAAAGAAAAAAGAAAGAAAAGAATTGAGGACAGCCTCAGAAACCTCTGGGACAACATAAAACGCAGCAACATTTGAATTATAGGGGTCCCAGAAGAAGAAGAGAAAAAGAAAGGGACTGAGAAAATATTTGAAGAGATTATACTTGAAAACTTACCTAATATGGGAAAGGAAATAGTCAAGTCCAGGAAGCACAGAGTCCCATACAGGATACATCCAAGGAGAACACAGCAAGACACATATTAATCAAACTATCAAAAATTAAATACAAAGAAAAAATATTAAAAGCAGCAAGGGAAAAGCAACAAATAACATACAAGGGAATCCCCATAAGGTTAACAGCTGATCTTTCAGCAGAAACTCTGCAGTCCAGAAGGGTGCTGCAGGACATACAGCATGAAAGGAAAAAACCTACAACCAAGATTACTCTACCCAGCAAGGATATCATTCGGATTTGACAGAGAAATTAAAGCCTTTACAGACAAGCAAACGCTAAGAGAATTCAGCACCACCAAACCAGCTTTACAACAAATGCTAAAGGAATTTCTGTAGGCAGGAAACACAAGAGAAGGAAAACACCTACAATAACAAACCCAAAACAATTAAGAAAATGGTAATAGGAACATACACATTGATAACTACCTTAAATGTAAATGGATTAAATGCTCCAACCAAAAGACATACACTGGCTGAATGGATACAAAAACAAGACTCATATATATGCTGTCTACAAGAGACCCATTTCAGACCTAGGGACACATACAGACAGAAAGTGAGGGGATGGAAAAAGATATTCCATGCAAATGGAAATCAAAAGAAAGCTGAAGTAGCAATTCTCATATCAGACAATATAGACTTTAAAGACTGTTACAAGAGACAAAGAAGGACACTACATAATGATCAACAGATCAATCCAAGATGAAGATATAACAATTGTAAATATTTATGCACCCAACATAGGAGCACCTCAGTACATAAGGCAAATGCTAACAACCATGAGAGGGGAGATAAACAGTAACACAATAATAGTAGGGGATGTTTAACACCCCTCTTTCACCAATGGACAGATCATCCAAAATGAAAATAAATAAGGAAACACAAGCTTTAAATGACATATAAAACAATATGGACTTAACTGATATTTATAGGACATTCTACCAAAAAACAACAGAATACACTTTCTTCTCAAGTGCTCATGGAACATTCTCCAGGATTGACCATATCTTGGGTCACAAATCAAGCCTTGGTAAATTTAAGAAGATTGAAATTGTATCAAGTATCTTTTCTGACCACAACGCTATGAGACTAGATATCAATTACTGGAAAAAAAAAATCTGGAAAAATTACAAACACATGGAGGCTAAACAATATGCTACTAAATAACCAAGAGAGCACTGAAGAAATGAAAGAGGAAATCAAAAAATACCTAGAAACAAATGACAATGAAAACACGACAATCCAAAACCTATGGGACGCAGCAAAAGCAGTTCTAAGAGGGAAGTTTATAGCAATACAATCCTACTTCAAGAAACAAGAAAAATCTCAAATAAACAACCTAACCTTACACCTAAAGCAATTAGAGAAAGAACAAAAAAAACCCAAAGTTAGCAGAAGGAAAGAAATCATAAAGATCAGATCAGAAATAAAAGGAAATGAAGGAAATGACAGTAAAGATCAATAAAATTAAAGATGGTTCTTTTAGAAGATAAACAAAATTGATAAACCTTTAGCCAGACTCATCAAGAATAAAAAGGGAGAAGACTCTAAGCAACAGAATTAGAAATGAAAAAGGAGAAGTAACAACTGTCACTGCAGAAATAAAAGGATCATGGGAGATTACTGCAAGCACCTATATGCCAATAAAGTGGACAACCTGGAAGAAATGGACAAATTCTTAGAAAAGCACAACCTTCACCGAGACTGAACCAGGAAGAAGTAGAAAATATAAACAGACCAGTCACAAGCACTGAAATTGAAACTGTGATTAAAAATCTTCCAACAAACAAAAGCCCAGGACCAGATGGCTTCACAGGTGAATTCGATCAAATATTTAGAGAAGAGATAACACCTATCCTTCTCAAACTCTTCAAAAATATAGCAGAGGGAGGAACACTCCCAAACTCATTCTGTGAGGCCACCATCACCCTGATAGCAAAACCAGACAAAGATGTTAAAAAAAAAGAATACAGGCCGATATCACCGATGAACATAGATGCAAAAATCCTCAACAAAAAACTAGCAAACAGAATCCAACAGCACATTAAAAGGATCATACACCATGATCAAGTGGGGTTTATCCCAGGAATGCAAGGATTCTTCAATATACGGAAATCAATCAGTGTGATAAACCATATTAACAAACTGAAGGAGAAAAACCATATGATCATCTCAGCAGATGCAGAAAAAGCTTTCAACAAAATTCAACACCCATTTATGATCAAACCCTCCAGAAAGTAGGCGTAGAGGGAACTTAACCTCAACATAATAAAGGCCATATATGACAAACCCACAGCCAACATCATTCTCAATTGTGAAAAACTGAAACCATTTCCACTAAGATCAGGAAAAAAACAAGGTTGTCCACTCTCACCACCATTATTCAACATAGTTTTGGTAGTTTTAGCCACAGCAATCAGAGAAGAAAAAGAAATAAAAGGAATCCAAATCGGAAAAGAAGAAGTAAAACTGTCACTGTTTGCAGATGACATACTATACGTAGAGAATCCTAAAGATGCTACCCGAAAACTACTAGAGCTAATCAATGAATTTGGTAAAGTAGCAGGATACAGAATTAATGCACAGAAATCTCTTGCATTCCTATACACTAACAATGAAAAATCTGAAAGAGAAATTAAGGAAACAATCCCGTTTACCATTGCAACAAAAAGAAGAGGAGACAAAAGACCTGTATGCAGAAAACTATGCTAAGACACTGATTAAAGACGATACAGACAGATGGAGAGATATACCATGTTCTTGGAAGAATCAACATTGTGAATGACTATACTAACCAAAGCAATCTACCAATCCCTGTCAAACTACCAATGACATTGTTCACAGAACTAGAACAAAAAATTTCACAATTTGTATGGAAACAACAAAAGACCCTGAATAGCCAAAACAATCTTGAGAAAGAAAAACAGAGCTGGAGGAATCAGGCTCCCTGACTTCAGACTATACTACAAAGCTACAGTAATCAAGACGATATGGTATTGGCACAAAAACAGAAATATAGATCAGTGGAACAGGATAGAAAGCCCAGAGATAAACACACGCACATATGATCACCTTATTATTATTATTTTTATTTTTTTGTGGTATGCAGGCCTCTCACTGTTGTGGCCTCTCCCGTTGCGGAGCACAGGCTCTGGACACGCGGGCTCAGCGGCCATGGCTCACGGGCCCAGCCGCTTCGCGACATGTGGGATCTTCCCGCACCGGGGCACGAACCCGTGTCCCTTGCATCGTCAGGCGGACTCTCAACCACTGCACCACCAGGGAAGCCCCACCTTATTTTTTATATAGGAGGCAAGAGTATACAATGGAGAAAAGACAGCCTCTTCAATAAGTGGTGCTGGGAAAACTGGACAGCTACATATAAAAGAATGAAATTAGAACGCTCCCTAACACCATACACAAAAATAAACTCAAAATGGATTAAAGACCTAAATGTAAGGCCAGATACTATAAAACTCTTAGAGGAAATCATAGGCAGAACACTGTATGACATAAATCACAGCAAGATCCTTTTTGACCCACCTCCTAGAGAAAGGGAAATAAAAACAAAAATAAACAAATGGGACCTAATGAAACTTAAAAACTTTTGCACAGCAAAGGAAATCATAAACAAGACGAAAAGACAACCCTCAGAATGGGAGAAAATATTTGCAAACGAAGCAAGTAACAAAGGATTAATCTCCAAATTACACAAGCAGCTCAATATCAAAAAAACAAACAATCCAATCCAAAATTGGGCAGAAGACCTAAATAGACATTTCTCCCAAGAAGATATACAGATTGCCAACAAACACATGAAAGGATGCTCAACATCACTAATCATTAGAGAAATGCAAATCAAAAGTACAATGAGGTATCACCTCCCACCAGTCAGAATGGCCATCGTCAAAAAATCTACAAACAATAAATGCTGGAGAGGATGTGGAGAAAAGGGACCCTCTTACACTGTTGGTGGGAATATAAATTGATATAGCCACTGTGGAGAACAGTATGGAGGTTCCTTAAAAAACTAAAAATAGAACTACCATACGACCCAGCAATCCCTACTGGGCATATACCCTGAGAAAACCGTAATTCAAGAAGAGTCATGTACCACAATGTTCATTGCAGCTCTATTTACAATAGCCAGGACATGGGACCAACCTAAGTGTCCATCAGCAGATGAATGGATAAAGAAGATGTGGCACATATATACAATGGAATATTACTCAGGCATAAAAAGAAACGAAACTGAGTTATTTGTAGTGAGGTGGATGGACCTTGAGTCTGTCATACAGAGTGAAGTAAGTCACAAGGAGAAAAACAAATCCCGTATGCTAACATATATATGGAATCTTAAAAAAAAGAAAACGTTCTGAAGGACCTGGGATCAGGACAGGAATAAAGATGCAGACGTAGAGAATGGACTTGAGGACACGGGGAGGGGGAAGGGTAAGCTGGGACAAAGTGAGAGAGTGACATGGACATATATACACTACCAAATGTAAAATAGCTAGCTAGTGGGAAGCAGCTGCATGGCACAGGGAGATCAGCTCCGTGCTTTGTGACCACCTAGAGGGGTGGGACAGGGAGGGTGGGAGGGAGATACAAGAGGGAGGGGATATGGGGATATGTATATACATATGGCTGATTCACTTTGTTATACAGCAGAAGCTAACCCACCATTGTAGAGCAATTGTACCCCAATAAAGATGTTGGAAAAAAAGAAAAGTAAACCTTAACAGTGATTTATTGTCTTTTTATAGTAAATGACGCTTAAATAACTTTCTTCTTAAGAAGATGACTTTGCTTTTAAGATTAGTTTTTTCCTGGGACCAGTTCCTGATAATGTTTTCCTCAGTTTTGTAGAAAAGGCAAAAACAAAGGATGACAACTTTGGCTTCAAATTTATGTAGTTAATCTAAGAAGATGATAGTTTCCCACATATATTTGAAGCAAGTATCAGATGGAGGTGAAACTAGAACTTAAACTAATGAGTTTAACTAGGACTTAAGCTAAAATTACCTAGATAATTTTGACTAAGGTGTTGTACTATTGCTGAAAAATAAGTCATTCCAGTAATTTAGAGGATTAGAACAACAACCATTTTCTTATCTTTCATAGTTTCTGTGCCTCAGGAATTCAGGAAGGTCTGGGCTGGGTGGTTCTATCTCCAGGTCTCATGCAGTCATAGACAGATGGTGGCTCGAGCCGGAACAGCAGAGGGCTAGACAGATGGGAGGTACTTCACATCTCTCTCTCTTCTTATTCAGTCTCAGGGCTTCTCCATATAGTCTTTCCACATGGGTTAGTTTGAGCTTCCTTATTACTTGGACACTAGGTTCCCAGAGTGAGCATCCCCAGAGAGCAAGGTAGAAGTGCATGGTATTTTTATGATCTGGACTCAGAAGTTGCTCAGTAGGAGGAGTTCCAAGATCACATTATAAGAACAGCAAATGGAATAGGAGATATTGTTGAGCCCATACTTGGAAAAAAACAGTCTGCCCATTTTACCCATAAAGTAGATCTTTTTCATACTTAGAATTGGTTAAAGATGAAGCATACCATTAAACTCCCAATTACTACTATTTCAAGTCAAAAACTGATTTTTATATCTCTACTCTGTGTTAGACTTAGTAGATGCTATGATAGAAAGATCAATAAGGATATGGTCTCTGTCCTCAAGCACTTTACAATCAGAAGTCTGACCCGCAAACAAATAAATCATTAACTTATTGTGATTTACTAACAGCATACACAGAATGCTTTGGGAATGCCTAGCATACTGCCTGGCGCATAGAAGTTATTTTTACTTACAGATTTGACCCTCAAAATGAAAAATGAACAAATGTTTAATAATTCAGTAATTATCAAGACACAGTTCTGTATCAGGAATTGGAGATAATAGTGAACAGAACAAAAGTACCTACCTCGTGGAGCTTACATTGTAATAGGGGAGAAACAAACAAGTATGGTATGCTAGATGATGGCAAGTGCTACGGAAAGATAAAACGGGGTGAGGTGCCAGAGAGTCTGCATGGGGGGAGGTGGTAGTTACTTTATATAGAGTAATCTTGGTAGGCTTCAGTTTTGTCATATTTGTTAGCCAACTGAATCTGTTTCTATTTTTAGTAAACTGGTGTTTTTAAAAATATAATTATATAATGGAAATGTAGTTAGTACTCTGAAGATGAAGTTAGCACTTTGCATATCAAATGTGGAATTGAATTCATTATTTCTGTAACACTGAACTTCCAAGTGTTAATGATAATGCAAGAAAATACTTTTTTGCTACCATATTAGAAAAATAAGCAGGTAAACAAAACTCTATAGAGATTTTGATGTCAGTTATTTATACATAGTTTATTTAAACTTCATATTTTTCACCATTTATTATGCTGTGTTTTCTGTTCCTCACCATTCCTTTTGGTAGTTCCTTTTGGTTTAGTATGAATTATATTGATACATGAGCAGATAGAAAAAGACTTTTTAACATTCATAACGACAGTAACAAAAACTAGCATTCTCTTGGACATGAGTAAAGGACATTTGAAGGCATAACATAAAACCTTTATAAATGTGCAGTAACTACCCAGGCTTGGGGTTTACTGTTGCCTCACACACATCTGAATTATTTTGTGGCAGTTCCTACAAGTTTCACATTGGTCTACATAGAAAGCAGAAAGCTTGCTTGTTGCCTAAGCCAATGCTCTTTCACACAGATGGAGAAAGAAAACTGAATGATAGCTTGGAAAATATGTTTGATCAGACTACACATGAAGAATATGAATCCTGTTTGGTGGATAGCTTCCCCCAAGTAGCAGATGAAGAGGAGTCGTCAACTGTTACAAAAAAACCAAACTGTAAGGCATTTTCCTTTCTAATTATGGTTTTTCCAGTACACTGAGTTTAGTAAATTAAGTCATCATGCTTATTAAACAGAGGCTTAATGAGGTCTTAACCAAGTTTCATGCTTCTTGAATAAATTTTTTTCCAGTTTTTTTTAAAGATAATTTTAGATTAATAGAAAAGTTACCAAAAATAGTTCAGAGGGTTCCTATGAACCTTTCACTCAGCTTATAAAAGTTTTGAGAAAATTCTTTGTTAAGTGATACCATAATTAAGTGAATTATTGTAATTGAGTGAAAAGAGGAAGTTTTGCAGAAAATTCAGACCCGTTTCCTGCTTGAATACTTTACCTTCCCAGATAAAATACTATATCTGCCTTCTTCAGATCTGTTTTATTAGAAGCAGTAATTTATAATGTAGGATAGCAATCAAAAGAACAGTCTAAGTGAAACTCTTAAGTAGATAATCTGAATTGAAAATTAGTTAAAATTCTTGCTAAATGTCTCATTTTCTTACTGTGAGTAAAACAGTCATAATTTTTAATTTAGTGCAAAGGTGGTTTTATAGTGGCTTAAATGAGCACAACTTCTGCTATGACAGTAGTCAAAGCATTGAGTATAAATCTATCTTGATTATGTTTTCCTTGTGCTTTTTAAAGTGACAGCCCACAGGATGAGACCTTAACCAAAGATACATAACAGCATGCTTTTGTTTGCTCAGTCCATGGCAAAAACTTGATCAAGCAAATTTCGTGATAAAAATTCACAACTGTTGGGCTTCCCTGGTGGTGCAGTGGTTGGGAGTCCGCCTGCCGATGCAGGGGACACGGTTTTCTGCTCCGGTCTGGGAAGATCCCACGTGCCGCGGAGCGGCTGGGCCCGTGAGCCATGGCCACTGAGCCTGCACGTCCAGAGCCTCTGCTCCGCAGCAGGAGAGGCCACGACAGTGAGAGGCCCGCGTACCA
>NW_006773947.1:2471843-2490633 GCF_000442215.2 Lipotes vexillifer | reverse complement strand
GGCCCGCGTACCACAAAAAAAAAAAAAAAAATTCACAACTGTTCAGTTCATTTTTCTCCCCAAGAATATGAATCCTGTTTGGTGGATCCAAAATCCTTTGCAAATTGGTTTCACTTAAAAAAAAAAGATATTCATTTATAAGGTATAGTTATTAATTTCTATCCTTTTTTTTAAAGTTGTTTTTCACACTGAACATCCCAGAATTTCTTCTCACTTAGCTTTTTTGGCAATGCTGCACTGCTCTTCTGATCTCTGGCAACTTCTGTTTCCTAGAGTATCCCCAAGACACTGTTTTCTTCCTCACACTCATTTTCTCTCATGCTTTTATTAAATTACCTCTGAAAATAAAACTCCAAATCTGTATCTCTAGTTTGATTTCTGCAATGAATCCCAGCCCTGTATTTCTTAGTAATCCTACTTTTGTGTCTCTTCAACAGCTTAAACTTAAGATATCTAAACCAAGTTCCATTTATTTCCTACCAATTGACCTTTTAGACTTTTTTATTTTTCCCAGTCACCCAGGCATAGAATTTAGGACTTTCTGTCCATTTATTTCATTTTCTAGACCCCCATATCACAAAATTCTACCTAGTCTTCCCTCATAGGAAGGAGTAGATTTCGGGCAGGATATCAAAAGCTCAGTTCTGGACATGTTAGTACTTACTAGATATTCAAGTGGAGGTGTCTGTAGGCAGTTGACATGTGTCAAGTTTGGACAGGAAATCCAGAATAAAAAAAATGATTTAGTGGGCAGGAGGTGAACAGCAAGTAGATGGAGCTGAAAGTCATGGCACTGAGTGAGAACACCCAAGAATTGAATATAAATAGAAAAGAGGAGTATTTCAAGTTCTGACCTCTAGGGTATGGCAACTTTAAAAGGTCAGAGAAACAAAGAAGAAACCAAAGGAAACTGAGAAGGAGGTGCAGCCTATGAAGTAGGAAGAACACGAGAGTAGGTGCTGTTCTGTAAGGCAAGTGAAAAAGACGTTTCTATATATTCATTACTCCCAGCCTCATCCTTTCTCTTCTGAACCTCAGACTTTATTCCAGTTACATACTGGACATCTTATAAGCACCTTAAAATTAATATATTCCAATTAGAAATCTTAATTTTTCTACCCATATTTGATCTTCCTCTGCCTTTCTGGGTTTCATTAAGCCTCAGTAACTATCCTCCCATTTACTAAAGATAGAAATGTGGGAGTCATATTTGACTTCTTTCACCTGACCTTCATGCCCAGTCTAATACCCTGGCAGCAGTATCTCCAAAATATATTTCATAACGCTTCACTTCTCTCCATCTCTGTAGCCACTACCTGGTCTCAGCCACTCTGATCTCTACCTAGTCTATTCCAGGCCTCCTAACTGGTCTTTTTATGTATCTCTTATCTCTAGCCCAGTCTCTACAGAGAATTAAAAGTGATTCAGTTTAAATTTAAGTTGGATTGTATTCTTGCTTTAAAATCCTTCAATGGAAAGAAGATATCTGAATGGCCAATAAGCACATGAAAGGACGATCAACATTCTTGGACAGTCAGGGATGGTGATAACACTTCACACCCCCAGAAATGGTTAAAAAGATTGCTAACATCTAGCATTAGCAAGTGTGAAGAGCAGCTGGAACTCTCATGCATTGTTGGTGGAGTAGAAAATTGACTATACTTTGGAAAACAGTTCAGGCGTTTTTTAACAGCTTTATTGAAGTTGTCAGTTTTTTGTAAGAGCTAAGCATATACCTGTGTTGTGACCCAGCAATTCCACTCCTAGGTATATACCCGAGAAAAATGAAAACATGTTCACGGAAAGATGTGTTCAAGAATGTTCATAGCAGTGCTGTTTGTAATAGGTCAGAACTGGAAACAGCCCAAATGTCCATCAGCAGGTGAATAAATTGTGGTATATACTCAAGATGGAATACTACACACAAAAGGGAGGGAACTGCTAAGCTCATCAACATGGACCAGTCTTCAAAACCTGTTGAGCTAGACAAATGCACAGGATGAAAAAGAATACATACTATATAATCTCATTGATACGAAACTCTAAAACAGACATAACTAAGCTATGGTGATAGAAATTAGATCAGTGATTGTTGGGGAGGGGAGAGACATAAAAGAACATTCTTGTGCATGAGAAACAATGGAATAGGAAACTTTCATGGGAATGTTCTCTGTCTCCATTTGGGTAGTAGCAGTTACACTGGAATATACACCTGTCAAAATTCATCATAGTACACTTAAAATCCGTGTATGTAAATTATGCCTCAATAAAGTAGATAATATTTAAAAGTCTTCAGTGGCTTCCCACTGCACTTGCAATAAAATTCAAACTCCTCTTGGCCTCCAAGTCCCATCATGATCTGGTACCTGCCCACTCCCCCCGCCCCACCCCCACCCCAGCCTCATCTTCCCCAACACTTCCCTTTTTTGCTAAATCTCAACCACACTATCCTCCTCTTACTTCTTATAATGTGCCAAACTTTTTGCCATCGAGGACCTTTACCTAGAACATTCCCCATTCGTACCTCTTCTCACGGCTTACTTCTCTGTATTCATCAGTTATTACCTTACATGTTCAGGTAGCCTTAGCTGTCTGCTTGCTTAATGTCTGTTTCCCTCACTGCAGTGTAAACTCCATGAGGACAGGAGACCTGGTCTCTCCAGTTCTACATTTTATGTCCAGAACTTAGCACAATGCTCAGTAAATTTTGATTATTTGAACAGATGATAGCAGTTAGCTATTTGAGTCTAGACAACTTGGGATTCACGTCCATGGGCTCTAGTTCTTATTTTGTCACCAATATTTTGATAAAATTTTAAAATATTTTTATTTCCTAGTTACCAGCTACCTTAAAGACACATAAAAATCAACGGGACTAATAAGTGAACAGATTAAAAGCCATGTTATTGTTGTTTGGTGCCAGATGATAATGGACATCTGAGTAGTTCTTTTTAAAGTCTAAAATACTTTTATAGTTATGATTTTTATCTCTTTAGTAATTCTTAGGTGAGATAATCAGCACTCTCCTTATTATGCAGATGAAAAAGAAAGGAAGGAATTAGTTATAGAAAATTTAAACTAATTGCCTAGGGACCAGAGTATGAAACCCAATAAAAACAGAAGTTTTGGTATATGTCCTTTTTTTCCCCAAAACTAATTATTTCTAAGTAAGTTCTACATTCAGTTTGTGGTATGATTGTTTTGTTTACAGCTCCTGGTGATAAACAAGATAAAGTCAAACAGAAAACATTTGTGGAGCCATATTTTAAAGATGATGAAAGGTAAGTTGGCCTTGGTTAATACCAGCAATGTGATTGGAAGTACCACAGAGCTATCTTTGTCAGAGGATCTCTGACCTATTAAAATTGCTACTTTGGTTAAAATAGAATCTATATCATTTATTTTATGACCATAACAAAAATGGAACTCAAGTATAAAAATGACAAATTTTTAAAATAAGGAAATTTTTTTACCACCACTACCCTGTTTTGGACAGTGATGACAGTTATTTTCTCTGCTTCATTATAACGTATTTTTATTTTTATCCTATTTTATTGTGAACTTTATTTGAACTTGAGGAATTTATTGAATACTGTAACTTGTATATAGTATAGCCTTTGGGTGGCAGGCCTTAGGCTGTGCTTCAGAATTATGAGAATTTTTAAATTAAAAAAAAAAATTTAAGCATCTTGATTTTAAACCATAATGCTGCTTTCTGCCTTTTATGCAAATATGCAAATTCTCTAACTTTCAGTCATCTACTATTAATTCTAGAAGTGAATTAAGGCATAGCAGTTTATTCAAAAAAACTTTTTATCCTTTTTTTTCTTTAAGTTATGATGTTGGCAAATTCAGTCACTCAGTAAGTAAAGTTATTGTTTATACTTTGGTCAAGAATTTAGAAATCTGACAGGCCAAGATAAATTTCTACTGTTGCCTGTAAGACTCTAATAGATAAGAGCTGTCATTTTGTTGCTAAATGATTCTTTCCCTTTATTCACCAGTTTTCCAAAGAAATAGTACCCTAGCATCTCAAATGTGACTAGAGAGTGTCTTGTTTAAGTATCATTATGAACTAATGGATTTAAATATGTTTGATGCATTTCAATCCATTGTATTTATCACCCTTATATTCAGATTGTCCCATCTTTGCCCATCAGAAGCCTCTTTGAATGGACACTACTCTAGCTGTCTTTCATAGCTTCCTTGCTCTGGTATGAGATGTTCTAGGCTCCTGCCATAGGCTGGAATCTGTCATTTCTCCAGGAGCCCTAGTTTAACAGTATTTAGGCCGTAGTCTGACTGCTGGGGTTGCTCATTGCTCCAGTCAGCCATTGTTTCTGGACCTTTTAGGTGGACAGAGTTAGAAGTAAAGTTTTTGTTTCATTTTGTTTTTTAAGATAAACTACATGTGTTCATACTGATAGCTTCAATTCAAGTTCAGGACTACAGGATTTCTCTGTAACCTCCTCTGTTACATCTGTATCTAGTTCCCCGCTTACTGAAAATCCCACTTCTCAGTGCCACTAACATCATTCTTCATTTAACTTGATTCCACAGAACAGTCTCAATAATTCAAACTATCACGAATAACGTGATTTATGAAAATGGTTTAAGACTTTTTTGAGTCTTTTTGTCCTTATGATATATCCCATCAGAAAGGTACAGTCAAATCACTGTGTTTTCAGGTCACTTAGGATAATTATTTTCACTGTAGTTGTGCTACCAACCCAGTATCCATGTTTGTGTTATTTTGCTTTTGATTTTTTAGAAATTGTTTCTTTTTATCTTTAATTCTTTCTTTAAAATTAAGGAAATTATGATACTAGAGGCTGTAAAACAGGGTATATTCAGAAGTCTGTCTTCTCTTCTGAAGTCCCCTTCATTTTGATAGCTTCCTATTCCTACACACATAACCATTTGTTAAAAATTTATGGTTTTCCGTCCATTTTAAAAAGTAAAAGCAAATTTCTATCTATATATCTTGAAATTGATGTAGATGTAGATAATTGTACTCTCTCCTCTGTACAAATGGTAGAATGCTATATATGCTTTTCTCTACTTGGCTTTTTTCATTTAAATGTATGTCCTGGAAATCACTCATAGTAGTATATAGTGATATTCCTCATTTCTTTTTTTAATTTCATGGTATTTTGTTGTTTGTACCATAGTTTATTCCCTAGCAATGAGCATTTGGGTTGTCTACAGTTATGCTAGCATGCATAATGCTACAGTGAATAGCCTTGTGCATTCTCTTTTCAAATTTTTGCCTGTGCATCTTTGGAATAGATTCCTAGAAGTAAGATTGCAGAGTAAGAACTATCATTTCAGATGTTTCTAATACAGGTTCACTAACTTTTTTTTTTTTTTTTTTCTATTTTTGGCTGTGTCGGATCTTCATTGTGGCATATGGGCTTCTCTCTAGTTGTGGCGCACGGGCTCCAGAGTGCTTGGGCTCTAGATGAGACATGCGGGCTCATTAGTTTTGGCACAGAGGCTTAGTTGCCCCGCAGTATGTGGGATCTAAGTTCCCCGACCAAGGATCGAATCTGTGTCCCCCGCAGTGGACCACCAGGGAAGTCCCATAGGTTCGCTAACTTTTAAAAACTACATGAATAGTTTTATTTATTCTAAAACCATTAGATAGCTGGAGATGCAGCACGTGGGTAAAGATGTAGGGATAGTACAAGAAGCTTAGTAACCTTTTAGGTGATGCTTGATGTCTACTGCAACTGCCAGTCTACTAGTGGATTCCCTGCTGCGTTATAGTACACTACAGAAACAGAACAGATTCAGAGGAAAGGATATGGCTAAATTATATTCTATGTAAACCTAAGATTCCATAAACTATTTGAAAGAAAGTACAGTCATGGCAATATTTTTTTATCTGTTGTTTCTTGGTCTTTTTTAATTTACCGGGTTGCTCCAGAGAGTTGTTGGATTTAAGCACAAAAAGGACCTATATAACCTGATATGTTTTGAAATAGAGCATTTAAAGCTTTTTTTTTTTGAAGAACAGTACTTGCCAACTATCAAAATACCTCAAAGGAGTAGATGTGTTACCAACAGGTCATTTTAAAAGTCAGTTTTTGTGAGTCAGACGGTTTAAGTTCACTGGTGATGTTTCTATTATAAACAAATGTATATGGTGTTACATAAGTCTTCATTTACTTGTAAATTACTTGTAACTTTGGAGTTTTCTATATTGGGCTTTTTAAAGTAGGATGCAGGTATATTAATAAAGAAATGTTCCATGCTTCCATGCTTCCTGATTGCTTTTTCTTACCAAATAACTATATACCTCATCAATCAATACCTCAGTCAGTGGCTTTGACCCTTCCTAGGTTTCCAGTGGTTCACAATAGAATCTTTGTCTTTAAGGACAAGCACAAATGATAATTGTGCCTAATATTTTGAAGAATTTAAGGTAGACGGAAGCAACAAAAGAAATTGTTGGAGAAAATAGTAAATGACATGCAAACAAATGAATTTGTTCTTTAGGGAGGAGTAGGTTAGCCCTGATTTATGGGTTTTTAGTACTAGAAACCAAGTTAACAGGCAGTATTCTCTCAGTTATGTTATAGAATAGCAATTTCTGAGTTTAATAATACAGCATTATGCTGTATTAATACAGCATTCCTTTATGATTAGGTTATTTTGTATTTTACCTGAATTATTTTCAGCCAGCCAGAGGCAAAAATAGGAAGTAATAGTTATCTTTTTCCGTTAGAGAAAAATATCTATAAAAATACCTGATATGTAAAATACTATGTAATATGTAAAATACTTAATATTTCAGTGGAGAGTGAATGAAGACATGCCTGGGTTTTTTTTCACATTCTGGGGAAGCGTTTCAAATAAAATGAATGAATGTTTTGGGATTATTTCTCCTCTGGATGCTCACCTTTGCTAATTTAAAACCTAAACCAAAGCTCTCTATAGTAACAGATAAATTTAATTCATTTTCCCCCCAGAGAGACTGGCTTACAAAATTTTCCTCATATTGAGGTGGTCCGGAAAAAAGAAGAAAGAAGAAAATTGCTTGGACACACATGTAGGGAATGTGAAATTGTAAGTACTAATGTAAATACTGTCATTTGGGTTTTTTTAAAGATGGCTTTATACTGCATGATTTAAAAATCACATATACAAACCGTATTTGTATCTAGAAACAAGTTTGAGCCAGGAATAACAGAATGAATACACAGACTATACATACTGGCTGGGACCTGAGAGAGATAAATGAAAACGAAAGCCCTCAATTTCTCTTAGATTCTCTAAGTGAATCTGGAGCCTAAGTAGTAGTTCTTATTTCCAGCTTAAGACATTTGTGCCATTTGTCTTTTCTATATTTATTTGTATATCTTTTAATTTTTTTACCTTGTGTTATGTTACAGCAGAGGCTCTAATACACATATACTATTCGGGCGAAATTTTAACATTTTAGTTGGAAACTTGTCTATTTTATCTTTTACTTAAACACCAGCACTCTCAGGAAATGAGATGTACTCATAATTGTTTTTTCTAAATAACTGGTACAACCATAAGCTCTTTTTCCCCAAACATTTTCCTTTCTAAACAAAATGTGATGAATAGGCTCTGCTTCATCCTTAAAACACAATTGTATTTTCCTTTTATACATTGGGTGTCGTAGACTAGATAGTATATCTTGAAGTAGATTGTACTAATTTTCCTCTTAATAAATAGTGCTAGGCACTATTTATGTCTTTTTGAAACTTACTGTTTTTATTTCTTCCCTTGCTATCCTTTAGCTGTTGGATCCCTGCTTCCAGCAATGTACTTCCCCTTTTAAATTTTCTTCTTAAAAACTATGGCTAGAGAATTTGATAACCAAGCACATTAAAGTTATGTATGAATAGGTTACAGTGCAGGTAAGCATTTGGTGAGAAAAATGCTGTCATATACTAACAGTGGGAGTGTAAATTGAGATCACTATTTTGGAAAGCAGTTTGGTGATACAAGCAAAACCTCCTCCTGTATCATGAGTTTTCATAACACGAATGTATCATGATTTCTTAATTTAGGAATATGGTCTATACTAAATAAACCTCCAGTTTTTAATTCTAAGTGGAACTATTACTACCACTAAGAAAAAAGCTCTTTTGCTGGGAACACTGTTAATTTGCTTTCCTTCTCTCAGGAATCATTTTTTGTGCTGTTGTTCAGTCTCTGAAAACACTGTTTCATGCATCTTATTACATTTTTTCAGTTTTTTAAGGTAGAGAGTAATTCTGTTCCCTTTTACTCCCTCATGACCAGGAGTGAAAGTGCCAGTCCCATGTATTTAAATACTGTCTATATGCTTACAATTACAGTTCCTAAGTTTTTCCCATTGCCTATTCCACATGTGGAATATGCAGTATACATGTGGCTAATAGTCACCTCAAATTTCACGTGTCCTAAAGCAAACACAGTTTCTATCTCCAATTCTCAAACCTTACCTCTGAGCCTTTTATAGGTCCATCCTTCTCTAGTTTAAACCAGAGATCTTGTAGTCACCTACTTTTTTCTTTCATATCTCAGTAATGGATCTATCAGCAAATCCTATTGATTGTACTCTCAACACAGCAATGAATGGTCTTTTTTCCAAATGATCTTTTTAGAATAAAAGTTAAATCATGGCACTTTTCTGCCCCAAATCCTTAGTTGTCTTCCTAAGAAATGGTATCAAAGCCCTTATCAAGGACAGCAGACTCCCACCCCACCTCCTCTCTGACTTTATCTTCTAACACTCTTCTGCTTGCTTGCTGCGTTAACAGCTACACTAGCCTACTGTTGTTTTCAAATATGTTGTAATTTGGTGACAATGTTTCTCTAACACTGACTGATAACCATGATTCTCTAAGGGAAGTTCCCAGGCTAAGGTAACAAAGGCTTATATTCATGGCAATGAGAATGAAGAAAAAGATACCCTCCCCCAAAAAAGTTTCAGAGATACTCTAAAACCTTTAATTAATCTGTGTAAAAGAAAAATATATTAGAAACCTTTACTTCAAAAAAATTCTAGTCCTAATCTGCCACTTTTAATAGGTGATCTCTTTGGTGAATTATCACTTTGATTTTCAGTTCAAGTGTAAAATGGAGTTAGCTGGATTATGTGATCCTGTCATCTGTGTTCTATTAAACTTTACACTACTGCTTTATTTTCTTTAGATCTAGAGCTTGAAGACCGGTATAGTTTTCACATAAAAGTTTTATCTTTCTTTGCATGAAGTTCAGGTTCTTTATGATCACACTTGTAAAAAGTAATATGCCTTTGATCCTAATTGAAAGATCTAGTTTAAAAGGGGAAGTCGTGAAGCCTACAACATTCAAAGCTAAATTTTTATTTTAAAAAATTGTAGTGAAAGGAAAATTACTTCAAAACACACGTTATAGTCAAATAACAATTGAGAAGTGTGCTATTCAGAGTGCAGGCCTTGGCCTTCTTGTTACTGGTCTAAGATGAAGAGTTTGCACCAGTATATAAATCAGCTGTACCACTAAGGACGCTGTGAAGTTCAGCTGGCATTTTTTTTTTTTACTTGTTAAGACTTTACTGATGCAGGAAGCAGTATGTTTTTTAACATTGTGATACAGGCTCCTTTTCTTTATGGAGCAAACATTTCACAGACCAGCACTAATTATTAGTAGTAATTTATATAGTAATTTACTTAGAGATAGTATTACTATCAGTGAGAATTCAGTTTCCTTAGCATGCTGAATAAGTCTTCTTAGCTTCTAGTTTATAACCAGTAAGCATAACACTCCATTTATTATTCCTAAGTGGAAAACTCACCAGTTTTATCATCAGTATTATGCAGATTTTCCAGCAGAAGAAAGAGAAAAGAAGTTGGCTTCCTGCTCAAGACACCGATTTCGCTACATTCCACCCAACACACCAGAGAATTTCTGGGAAGTTGGTTTTCCTTCCACTCAGACTTGTATGGAAAGAGGTGAGAATACAGATTGTAACATTTTGGAACTTTTTTTTTTAAATACTGTGTATACCCGAGTCTAAACACTAAACTTTTTCTCCATGGTTCTCTACCTTCTGCTGTAAGTCAGGTGCTAGTTTTGTGACATAAATACAATTTTGTAAAGATAAAGGCTTAACTTTCAACTTTTCAAATAACTTCATTGGAATCATGGATTGTTTATTAGCACTTTAATGGGATTGTGTATGCATTATCCTCCTTTATCATTCAAATTTCAGAAAGTAATTTGTTTTATCCAGTCATCAAAATGACTCACAACTTTACAAAAGTTGCCAGCAAAGTTATATTGTTGAAAAGCATCTTTTTTTTTTTTTAAAGAGACTACCCTGAATTTTAGATGTTAAAACCTCACTATTCAGAATGCTAATTATTTATAAAACATATTTGAGTAAAAAGGACTTTTGTTTGGGAGGCTGTTGACATGCAACTAGCCCCTTCAAATACAGCACTTACATTTAATGTAATTTGAGAACATATGCAGCTTTAAATCTCCAGATATTTAGTGAAAAGTTTTTCTAAAAGATGCAAAGTCTCTTACAGCTATTACCATCCTTCCACTTTCCCCATTAACAAGTCCTCTTTGACATGATGTCTCTGCTTGGTCATCAAATAGAATTAGACAGTCTGGATACAGCCTGTGCTTGTACCCCTAATATGGCCTAGGGGTATGGCAGAGCAGAATCCTCCCCTGAAAACTACGTGAATGGAGACACCTTAGGCGAATTGAATAGCCTGAAGAATATAGGGACATGGCATCTCAACAAATAGCTACTGAAAAAAGTCTTTTTGATAAGCACCTGGAATTTATCATAATAGTAAAAAGTTCATGTTTACCATTTGTCCTCATTTGCAACCAACGGGAGGCAGAATGGGAAAGTGCTTAAGTGCTCTGGTTCTGGAGTTATATCTTGGGCAGGGCGCCAGCTTTCCTACTTCCTAGCTTTGGGAACTTAAGCGAGTTATCAAACTTCCCTGGGTCTCCATTAGCTCAGCTGTGAAATAGGCCTAGTGGAAGCTGCTGCAGAGGAGTGTGAGAGTTATCCTAGATAACGTATACAGCACATTTGATAAATGTTTGCTATTGTTTTTAGTATAAATGAGAAAATTGATGCTAGGTAGTGAAATTATTAATCAACACAACCAGCTAGTAGAAAAATCATGTGAACTTAAAAGGCATTAAGTGAGACAGATGTTTACTGGATATATGCTGAAATATGTTGCAGATATTGTCTTCTAAATTTGTGATTTATTTTTAAGGTTACATTAAAGAAGATCTTGATCCTTGTCCTCGTCCAAAAAGACGGCAGCCTTACAATGCAATATTTTCTCCAAAAGGCAAAGAGCAGAAGACATAAATGTTGAAGCAAAAACAGGAGAGACGACAATATTTTTATTTATAGTTAAAGTTGGTATTAAACATTGATTTTTTTTGATCTTCTGAAAACTGATTTATAAATCATTTTTCTATTGAAAATGTTTTGAAATAGCATTTACCCATCACACAGATGACTATTTAAAAATGGATAAGTTTATGTTGTATTTTCTTGCTTTTGCACCTTTAAAATAATAAGGTGCTTTTATTTTGCACTCTAAGTTAAAAGTTGTTTATTACTTTATTTGGTAATACCTAATTACAATTTTGAAAATATGATAGTTGTAGTCTGATTTGTTGCCTTTCGTGTCTTTTACTCCATCTTCCCTTGGTATTCATATTCAGCAGTGACTTCATGTTAACAGATTTTTATTCTCTTAATCAAGTTGCTCTTATGTAGGTCATTCCAATGTCTGGCATTCATGTCTTTTAAAAGGCTAAATTTTAATAATCCTTTTAACTTTCCAGCTTCTTTCTTTCATTGACTTGAAATGAACTACTCGGTAGTGAATTCCTTTCAAGGTGACTACAAATATCAACTTTTCCTTTGCCACGTACTATAAATTAACATCCTCTGATCATACTGTTCCAGCTCTTTACATGTTTTTTCATCATACTTGTTCTTCCTAGTGCAGTTTTCAAACAATTTGAGTTTTTCTCTGCCCACACGTTCAAATTCAGTTAGTTGTATTTCTCTGGATTGAATGTTATGAACTTCCAATTTGTGAACAAAAATAGATTTCTCTATTTAGCAACTTTCTACTCCTCTGGAACCTAGTGTCTGAGTCATCAAGATGACTGACCACATCTGTGTCACCTTTTCTAGTAGCATTTTGTTTATCAGTGTCTCGTGTATTCCTTTAATCCAGATCTTGACAGTATTACATAAGCAGGAGTACATGACACACCGAATGGAATGCCTCACTAAAATCTAAGTAACCTTATAGATATAACCTTTATGTCTCAGAGTTTTTAAAAATCTGTTTAGTCTCATCTTCCTCATTGATCAAGGTTTTCATGAATAAATGACATCAGTTTTATGTTTTCACAGAGGGGATTGGAAAAGAAATCACTTATATTTAGTATCTACTTTTATGTTAGACCCTCTTTGTACATTGTCTCTGAATGTGATTCTCAATTTTTTTTTTAATGGACCTATCATAGCTTCTATTCAGCACTTTTCTTCCCTTCCCAAATTGTTTATCCTATGTTTGATTTTTTGTTCTCTGCTGGCAGTCAACTAATCTTCCCCCAAATAATAGCCATTCATTGGTCACTTAGTATATGCCAGAAACCGTGTTACACTCTTCACATAGATTTTTCTCTTTTAATCTTCAAATAATCCTGTGAATTTATGTATCAGCTTAACACTAAGCTGCAAAAAAAATAGATCCAAAAAAGATTAAACAACAAATGACTAGTTTTCTTTTTCTCACATTAGAAGGTCTGGAGATGGGCAGTCCAAAGCTGCTCTATGCCCTCGTAAACCCAGATTTTTTCTAGCTTTCTGCTTTCATATTTTATATGTGGCCTTCATCCTTGTGGCTATTAAATAGTTATGCCACCTCTGGAATCATGTCCATGTTCTCGCCAGGTAGAAGGGAAAAGAAAAAGGCACACGTCATTTGTTTTTGTCCTTCTTTAAAAAGTTTTCCAGAAGGCCCCTCCCAGTAACTTTCCCTGTGTCTCAATGGCCAGAATAGTCACTGAGAGACACCTGGATTGGAACAGGGCACCACAGGATGTGCAGTTAGAGCTGTATATCTCCAGTGATCTGTTTTTTTTAAAAAGGTAGCCTAAGCAGAGACAAGAGATTGTCTACCTGATAGTGGCTTGACAGAAATCCAACCCTTTAGCCAGCATTCTTCATTTTTTCCTCAGTAACCCTGTGAGGTTGGGTAAACTGAGGTCTCTTCATCTGCTGTTGACCAAGCTCTACCTTTAAATGAAGTAATGTAATAGACACTTTTTAAAAACACTTGAGTTAGACAGATGCATTTAAACACAGAACTGCAGTTTGTGATTTTAAGATATATGAAAGGGCTTATTCATTTGTAAAGCATTATATATGTTAGACAGTATTTTCATACAAATACGTATCAATCACCGTATGTAGTTACATATAGTTTCAGGTCGCCTGCGAGCTTTTTAAAGTTGAAGACCTGTGATTTAAACTTTGAAAGCATGCAGAACCTCAACGTCAGCACTTAACACTGGATTAACACCTTTCCTGCCTTTGACAGACAGACATCCCGATTAAATCATTTGAAACGTAAGGTTGTCAGAGGCAACAGTTTGAATGAGTTAATCATAGGTATCCAAATGTATATAGAAGATACAACATGCTACCTTGAGAAAACAAATGAAGCAGAAGAATATTCTTAACACCTCTTACGTAGTGAAAAATTTCCCAAAGTCCAGCTGGAAAGGCAGCTTAACATATTAGTAACTCGATTTAAAATTGCACCTAGCATATGTGTTTAAAAACTTACAGAGAACATTCTTAGGCCCTCTAAAACAAATAACTCTGAAAAGATTCTTGCCCAGATCGTCTTTAATTTATAATTTAGTTGTCAAAAAGGAATAGTGTTACGTAAACCAAATAACACTGGTACATTTACTTAAACCTTTATCAAGCACTTTTGTCTTTGCCAGGTATAATACAAGTATCAGAATCAGGCCAATTTTGACAAGTTTATTCCAAAGGGGCAAGCTTTTAAAGAACACACCTAAGAATCTTATTCACTTGTTCCTGGCATCTTAACAAGCATGAGTTTAATTCTGAAAAATGTCACTTCAGAAATAAGCATTTAAAATATCTCAGATTTTACCACTGTCTATTCTCAATAAGGCTAGCAGTTTAAGAGACATCTCAAAATCTTTCTCTTTGCTGAGCTGTTGTTGTTAGAATGGTTCCTTGGAAAACTGAAGTGTCCTTACACTTGAATCCTTTAGTGTGCATTTAAGGAATTAGTGAAGCAGTTGTCTACTGTCAATCCAGCAGAGGCCACAAGAGAGCTATTTTGAGAATAATCAGTGGAAACTAGGGGCTGAATAGGACTATCATAAAAGAAAATTTGTAGGATAAGTAGGATATAAGTTGGAAACTGGTACAGTCATGAGAGCTCACTCAGCAAAAACAAGCTTTCAACATAGCTATTGTTGGAATAAAACAAATGGCAGCGGCCATAATTCACGGTCCTGAGAAAAAAGATAAGAAACATGGACTTTTATACTGGGCATTTAGGGATACAAAGAGATATGTGAAATCTATTACCCAGTGGGAGACCAGACATAAACACACAAAGATGCCTAAGAGGTCAAAGAAGCTTGGACTGAGTGCCAAAGAAATGCTAACGATAATTAGATCTTGAACTGTGCCTTTGGATGAGTTATCCTACAGAAGGGACAACACGGTCTAAGTTGGAAATGAACCTGAATGTGAAAATGCTAAAACACTAAGTCAGAAGGAGTGCTAGACATCATTTGGTTCTGGCCCCTCCCTTCATAATGAGGAAACAAGCCAAAAGAGAGTTAGTGACTTGCTAAGGTCCAACAGGCTGGAACTAGACTGTAGTCTGGGACCTCAGTCTGGTGCTCCTTCCCCTTCCTAGGTGCCAGGAAGCATACTTCCTACAGGTGTATTGGGTTGGCCAAGAACGTTTGTTCATAAGCTGCTACATACAGAAAAACCCAAACAAACTTTTTGGCCAACCCAATATTACAGCTAGAGAGTAGGGCTATGCGGTATTAGAGAGACAATAAAACTTGTTTTAAAGGCAGGACTGAAGGGTTTGGACTCGAGTCTGTAGGCTTGTGATTTTCAAACCATTAGTAGAAGATCCCTTTATTCAAATTAAATCTGTCTACAGAGAACCTCAATATCTTAAATGCACATATTTATGTTAAAAATTCAAACTTGTCACCATATAAATCCAATCAGTAAGGCTAGATAAATTCAAAATTCTGAGTTACAGGTGGTAGGTTACATCAGCCTCAGCATACATGATGATATATTAGTCAAATGCTTGCTGTGCCCCAATTCAATTAGAATATCTAGAGGTAAGGTCTCAGTATTGTTGTTTTTGTTTTTAAAAGTTCCTTAGATGATTGTAGTGTGCAGCCAAATCTGAGAACCACTGCCCTAAGTCATTGTTACAGGCTAGTTCAATGGTATTTGAACTTTAGTGTACATCAGAATCACCTCGAAGACTTATTAAATCAGATTGCTGGACCCCAAAGTGAGAAGGGGCCCCCAATTTACTTTTTCACATGTGGTACTAATGCTGCTAGTACAATAACCACAAGTACTTAATCATAAAAGTCACCCGGATGCTTGATAGAGATTCTTGGACTCCTTCTGTGGGAATTTTCATTCAGGTGTAAGTAACCTGAGCTTTTTTTTTTTTTTTTTTTTTAAGTTCTCAGATTATTAGTATGAGTCAAATCTAAGAAATACTGCTTAAGACAACAGGGAAAACTAAATAGCTACATGATAAGCTTTCAAACAACCCCTGACTGAAAATATTGAGTTGGGTAGTAACGTATTAATTTATATATAATCATCAGGCAGCAATATATAACACATAAAATGAGGGGGGTTTTTTTGGGGGGGTGGGCAGGGGGTAGTCAAGCATAGAATCAGGTGTGCAATAAAGAAATTTAGTAATATTCCAAGCATGAGGAACATTTAAGCCAAGAAGGTGGCAGTAGGAATCGGAAAGAAATTTAAGTAATTGAGTGATTGTTACCAGAACTGTGGCAGCTGAGGGAGGATACAAAGATGAATATGACAGTTTCTCCTCAGTGAGCTAATAACCAATTCAGTGGTAACAAGCGACATAACGATCAATTGGATGGGGTCTCATCACTGGAAATGGGAAGAGACCCTTGTTTTACACATTATTTATAATTGTAAAACTATTAAATAGGAATACATTCATCTCTAATTCTGAAGTGAACTTTCAGACATTAAAGAATACAGCAAGTTACATAGTGGACATTTGCTCAACAAATCAGTTTATGAAATCATAGGCCAGATTATAGGGCAGTAACCATTGGCCTCTAGTACTCTTTCTAAAGCATTTCCCTCATACATGTTACTCTCCACTCAAATTCAGGGAGGCCCATTATCCAGTTGAAGATTTGTCCAAGAGGTTTTCTTTTGTACTGATCCTTCTATTTATTCACTCAGATAATCATTCATTCATGCTGACTCGACCCTTTCAGTGTTCTTTAACATTTCCAAAGGTTGGCAGGAACTAATAAGAGATGAAACTCAGACCAACCTTAGACCGTTTTGGGCTGCACCCCGAAGGCCTGCAAGCCTTGTAGTTGCCCAGCTTCGAGACTGAAGAAAGAGCCCCAAGGCAGGGACAGAGACAATGATTTATTGGATAGGGGGTCCTACCCGTCCGAAACAAGGGGTCACCCTACCATGTAGGACAGACAACAGGCAGGCCATGGCCACAATCTTTGCTAGTCAGGGGAGAAGCAGGCTACCATTTATAGGGGGAAATGACCGCAGGTTGGCTCATCAGTTACCAGGGAAACTAGCAGCTGGGGCAGGTCCCTCCCAGCCCCTCAGGGTAACAACCATCTCCAGGGCAGATATTTTCCTTTAGTAAATTAGCAGCTGGAGCCGTTCTGGCCTAAAGACTAGAACAATCACGAGCTGGGGCAAAGGCCAAGCACGTTCGTGTGAGCAGAATGTAGGTAAAGCAGGGACTGGTCGAGCAGGGGATGTACAAAGAGCAAGAGAACAGCCACCTTGAGTGGCCTGGCCATACACTCCCCCCGCATACCCTGCATGACCCTTACAATCTTGGTTCACCCCTCTTCCGAGATATCCCTGGGGTCAGGTACGTAGTGGTGCCCTGCAACCAAATACCGCAAACGCAATACAGACAACAGAAGCTAAAGAGCATCAGGAGCGCAAGAGGTGGGCAAACTTTAGAGCCAGGCAGCTCATCAGGTCAAATTTTCATGGAATTCCAGAGGAAAACAACAGCATCTTGCTGTAGATCCAGCAATCAAACTCATTTCGCAGTGAGGCCACTATTGCCCAGTCCACAAACAGATTCCCTCCATTCAGACATAGGAACAAAATGTAAGATGTTTTAACAGGCACCATACAGGGAAGGTCATGACCATTAAGCAAACTACAAGCAGTAACAGCATTCGGAGATAACACTACCTCTGCCGCCACATCCGCCGCCACGTCCTGGCCTGCAGTACTATACCGCTTGTCCACCCTCAGTCCTCAGAGCCGGTGCCAAACGCTGGAGGTGGTATAACAACTGACCACAGGCTAATATAATGGTGCCTTTCTCCAGTAGGGGGCCTGGATTGTTTCAACAGTCTCAGGTGGGGCTGAAGACAGGTGAAATCTCTTAAGTCCCTTTCGAATCCTATTTCTCATGGGGCGGGAAAAGCAAACCACCGGGGACTTACCTGCCAGTCCCAGGGCCATTTTATAACGTGTTCCTGGGGACAGACCCTGTGGCAAGGGCAAAAGTAAGTTACTGTCCTGACCAATAGCTGGCAACGGTTCTTCAGTGGCCAACAGGTGAACTTGGCTTGTGTTGACTTAGTTGCTTCTGCGTTATCATGGTGTAGGCACTGGGACAATTGCTCCTGGGATGTGTCACATGTTGAGGGAGCCAGTTTCCCATCTCAGTTGTTAAGTATTCCGGTCATAGCCCAGCAGCAGTGGGGTAATAAGGAAACGCCAGTGTACGTCATTCTTAACCGGCTCATTCCTGAACTTCGTGGCCGGTGAAGTGGGTTCCTTGGTCACTATCGATGTCCATGGTGGGGTCCCATATGTCATACACAGCTGTTTTAGACCCCAGATAGTGGGGGTTTGTGTGTTGCTCGATGACTCAGGTAGGCCTTTTGTAATGTCCTCCACCTGCTGTAACGCACTGTCAGCACAGAGCTGTTGTTCCATCACACGGTATTGTTGCTCTGCCCCCTTCCACAGCTGGGACCAGAAGCCCAAGCGTACCCTTTCATTATTTTGCCACTGCCTCAGGTCCCCACCAAACCCTTCTGGGTAACCGGCCACATTCAATTCACAAGCCTGTCCCTGAGTTAACATCCCTAAAGCTGGTGTCTGTAATTGTTTAGGAGTGGTGGGTCAGGGGTATGCTTGTCTTACCTGACCAGATAACACCCAATTATTTGATAGCGAATCCAGGTGCTTGCACTCTGTCTGTATTCACCAGCCATCACCCTGCAGTCAGATGAGCCACGAGCACGGGGCTGCTACCTTTAAACTGAAAAGAGACTCAGGTTAACAGGATATCAATATAACGGAAGAGAAAGACATCTCTCATGGTAGTCAGCTACCACAGGGCCCCAAATGCTGGTGGACAGCCACCCTGGGATTTCCCCAGCAATGTTCCACCCCCCCCCC